>NC_136505.1:35561237-35571237 GCF_053919585.1 Euprymna scolopes | reverse complement strand
ATAGAGTAGAGTCTCCTGGAGTTGTGCGATCTGGCTGTCTGAAGATACTGACTTCCTTTCCTAAAATGCACGAACGTTGATTTTATTATTTTTCTTTTCACTTTACGAAACTCAATCAACCTCAACAAAATCAAGTACGAAGACAACAAGTTTCATATGCAAAATAAACAAACCAAACACCATGAATAAATATTAAATAATAATTAAAGATATAAAGCTATTGCAGCATAAAGATCTTTTCAAAAATTACTGAATTTGATAGTAAATCACTCGAAAAATGTTGCTATATAACGTAACACAATAAAATGAATCCAAATTTTATGGGTAAATATTTTGAGATATATAGAACCCACAGCAGAATCTATTTTTCCAAACTTACTGAATTCGATATTAAATAACCCGAAAATTTAAAAAGAAAAATTGAAAAAAAAAAAAAATCAAAAACCAAATCTTCCGAATCTGTCCTCTTTTTCTTTTATTGTACCTTGGTGTAACATAGAAGAAAGCAAGGGGCTTCTACCCGGTGATAAAATATGAGATACATAACTATCCAAGTATTCGACTAAAGTTGTTCTTTACTTTTCAAACGTCAAGTTATTAAAGAATTGGATGATATTAATTTTCCACTCACCAATTAAACACTTTACTCTGTTGTAGTATATCTTTATTGTGGTCTATTGGCTTTAACGGATTCGAGATAAAAAAAACAATATGCTGGATTATCTATTTCAGTGCTGTTACTTGAGATAACAGCACTAACAGAACGTACAAGATAATGGGCCAGAGACAAGTTGATTTTATTTGGGCTTCGAATAGTGTGTTATTCTTAATATTGGTCGGCGTTTACTTCCAGAGTGAAACATGCTAATGCCAGACTGTTTTGATAAATTCCCGTATTGAGAGATCTTTGGAACATGACACACTCTCTCCAGTTGCATTCTAATGATATGCAAGCCTAAGCAGCAAATTAAGAAAACTACACAAGACTAGTCACCAAGCATGATATATTAGATTGGTGCAAAAATAATGTCGTATATTATATATATATATATATATATATATATATATATATATATATTATATTATATATATTATATATATTATATATATAATATATATATTATATATATAATATATATATTATATATATTATATATATAATATATATATATATATTATGTATATATATTATATATATATATTATATATAATATATATATTATATATAATATATATATATTATATATATAATATATATATATATAATATATATATTATATATAATATATATATTATATATATAATATATATATATTATATATATAATATATATATAATATATATAATATATATATAATATATATAATATATATGTATAATATATATATATATATATATATATATATATATATATGATGAGGAAACGGCATTTTTTTGCACCTACCTAATACTAAATGTGTTACTGTCTTGAACAAACGATTAGCACTTTTTAATAGTCATTCTTTTATAGGTCATCCAAGACAGAATACGTCACAGGGGTCGATATTCAGAGTTACTTTCAATGTTATAAAATAATTTAAAATTATTTTTCGAATCAATTTTAGGAAAACATTAATAAAACCAGCGATTTGCTTTATAAATGAAATTCCTTTTCAGATTATTTTATGGACGTGAGATTAGTAGTGATAAGAATATCCTCTAAATTCCAATAACAGTAAGCAGTTGGCACAGTATGACTGTATAATGAATCTTACTCATTCAGTATGACTGTATAATGAACCTTACTCATTCACGCATTATTTAAAACTCTTTTATAATACTTATCATCGTTTAATTGCCAATATATCTCATTACCATCGAGTAGGGTTTGACATCTGTAATGAGGACATTTAGTAAAAAAAGCATGTTATTCAGTACGGAAAAATGGGCATCAGTCCTTTCTACTTTCGTCAACCTCTGAATGCAAAGTAATTAATATCCATTTATTCGTATTTTAATTTTTTTGCATGTATAACAGCAACAACAATGTTCTCTATATTTGATATACATGATATACACGGGTATAGTCTTAAAATAGCTATTGATGTCCTCATTTGGACACCGTAGAGACTATGGACTCGCTCCTTAGTTATCATTGCACCCAGGTTAACTTAGCTCCAGTGATTATTCCTGTTAGCACAACTGGTGTTGCCAGATAAGTATTTCCGGATTAAAATGAACTAAATGTTGATGCAATTGTTTTGTTTTTATTTTGCTTTCCCTTTGCTAAAGTTAAATATATGTTACAATCTTCAACGTAAAAACGTTACTTTTTTACAAAAGCAACCAGACCAAATAAAAAAATTATTTGAAGAAAAAAAGATCCTGAACATTACAAACTCTTGTTCCACAATTACTGCATTCGGCTTTAAATGAACCGAAAACGGTTGCAATACTGTAAATCAAAACAACCAAACAAAACACATGAGTAAATATTTGAATACATTAACTTTGAACATAATACGCTTTTTTCTAAAATTACCGACGTCGGCATTATAAACAAGAGTACTCGGTGTTTGTTTACTTAATGTTCGAGGAGTTTTAAGACAATCTATATATTGGAGGACTTTAAAACACAAATGTCATGTCGGATTTTTTTTTTAATGCAGGATTTGGAATCTGACCTCATAGGCTTCACCTCCAAAATCTCCGTAATAGATAAGAATAGCAAAAACAGAGAAATAAAAATAGTTATGCGATTGATCGGCACAAGAAAACATACAGGACAATCTTCTAAACATCAATAGTCCGTACAGTATTATACTTATATTGAGGGGGAGGTTATTGTTACTAGGATTCATAGGAAAACAAAAATACTCGAATGAAAGCTGAGTAAAGTAAGTTATTACAGATTTGTGGACAGTTGATGTCATTCACCCCGGGAAATGTCAGTCGTTATTAAATGCAAAAAAAAATAACAGCTAATGATTGAAATTAAACTTGAGCATGGCTACTACTACTACTAATACTACTACTACTACTACTACTACTACTGTAATATAAATTAAATTCAGGTTTATATTATTTCCTATTTTATTAAGCTTGGAACGTTATATCGACATACCAAGGTCTGATTCTTCGCCGCTGGGAGACAGACAGACAGACAGACAGACACCAGTTGGCATCCATCTAATCTAGCGTTTTGTGAAATGATAATTCCTCAAAAACCATTCATCATATATTTGGCATCATGAAGTAAGGTGAAAAGATAAAACCGTGAATGGTGCTTACAAATAATGATCTTTACGCGGAATGCTTTTTCTCCAATCGATTGAGTGTCAGCCATGTTTAAAAATAGTCGTTCGAAACAGAATATTGGCATCTAAATAGAACCATCTTCAAATTACGCCACGAAACAAATTAGCAAATGCACACAGATAAATCATTTCTTTCGTGTATGCGTGCGCATACTGCGCAGCAATATTTATCGCATCGTGTGAAAGTGTGCATGTAAATGCACATGTGTGCATCGTGCATGTTAAAATGCAGATAAACTGCATTGTTCACGTTAAAATACAGATAAAATGCTTGGATCACTTTAGATTTAATGTAGAAACATCTACGGAAAATGTTCAACTATTGATATCGAATTACAAACGACTTTTCATTCATTAATTCACTTTGTATAAATCAGGCACTCCTATTGTTAGAAATGGTTTCCCCGATATATTTATAGTTAGGACTCATTCTAGAAATACATAATGTACTATCAGAATGGGGCCACGTGAAGGTTGTTAACGTTCCTAAGTAAAAGTGTTTCTCTGAAACAAACTGGGTTTGAATTTGGCATATCCAGGTTGCTAGTTACTGTCGTTAACAACTTTGCCGCCTTTATCTTTCCAAGCGATTGTTCCAATGATAGAAAAAAAATCAAGTAGTTATTACAATGAAAAAAGTGTATTTTTACTCGCGTTCACCTCTCAATAAGTTATATCACACTTGGACGTAAGAGGATTCTATTTGGGGCCATGCCTATAGGATATTAACACAACGTTATATTTTTTTACATTTAAACTTCTACATATAAGTACAATCAGGATGCAGGTAGCAGGAAGGGAATTCTAAAGTTTATCTGTTTGAGAGAAGAAACCATTAGATTATTTGGAGGAATATAGGGCATCATATAAATTTTAAACGTCACCCAGATACTGTTGACTGTGTTGACGGACCTAATTATATCTAAAGAAAAAAAAGGGAAATATAAACGTAGCATAAAATCAGCATCAGAAAAAACCGTGCTAAAATATTGAAATCAATTGTAATTGAGAGAGTTGGAGGGAACAACCGGTGTGCTTATGTGATAGACGATCCCGTCACCATGTGTATGGTGAATCTATTGGATGGTAGAAGGATTGATGAGCAAAAGATCGCATAATAATGACGAAAAAATATCGATATATATCAGCGAAGGAATTCAATTTATTTGCATAAATTTACATGAGAAATATTAAGAAAGAGATAGGAAGAATAAGAGTTCGTTGAGAATAAGAGTTCGTTACTTGCGATTTATGAGAAGATGACAGGTTAGTCAGGTAAGATGGTTGGTGGCCGATGCCACCAGAGCGGTTCTTGATTACATGTTCACTGGTTGAGGGTCCAGCGCGAAAGAAACAGAAATATCAGAAACAGGAAGTCACGTTGCTATGGCATCTCCAGTTAAAGGGCGATTATCGAATTAGCCTGGGAGTTTCCATTCCCACAAGAGTAACCTATGGGCGTAACATTTGGACAGCCATAGGTTACGTGCCCAAGATTCGTTATTTTACTACGAGGAGCATTCCAAAAGCAATGTTTCCTATTTTTTTATTTTGCCCGAATGGATCCGAGATAATTGGAATTGTCATTGGTATCATGACTAAAATTGTGTAATCATAAGCTGAAAGGTTATTGACTCTGTGAGACCACAGGAAAGCGACTAATATGGGTGTGCGTGAGTTAATTTCTGGGAAAAGTTTATGATAACTATGTGGAAACATACCTTCTGGAGCAGAAAACATTGTTCGTTTAAATGTGCCTCTCTCGTCTCTAGTTTTGCGACTTTTTTTAGATAAAAAATAGGATGCTTAACTTTTAGAACTACCCCCGTATTACAAAGTGTTCCCCGGACATCCATGAACAGTCATCGTTCATCGCTGAAAAAGTGCAGTGAGAATAGTAGTACTAATACATCGTACATTTGATTGCACTTAATTTACTGTATTTAATGTATTATTCCTATCTTACTTACTTTAGTATTATTTGCGTCCATATAAAGGTGAAGTTGTAGAAATGGCGGAGGAGGTTGGTAGAGTTTTAAAAGGTCAAATCATGGAACTTCTACCCTTGACAGCAGAATTTCTGGCCGAAAACCGATTAAAAAGACTTTCCGTAAACTGTATACTCTTTATGTCAAATCTCGAGTCTGTAGACTGAAAATTTACTGAGCTGTTTGGTATGGGAATGTACACGCACGGACGATTCCACTTATATATATATATATATATATATATATATATATATATATATATATATATATATATATATATTATCCTTTCTAAAGAGCAAATAATTTCATTACATCAGTAAATCATATATATACATATATATATATAGATAGATATACATATATATATACATATATATACATATATTTATATATATATACATATGTATACATATGTATGCATATATATATATATATATATATATATATATATATTCTTTTGTAATTAGAAACGTTTTAGAAGTCGGATTATGTAGGTGTTAAGTCTGCGATAGGTTAAATTTAGTTCCTTTTTTTTTCGGAAATTTAAACTGCATTCTTTATTTTTATTTTACATTTTTTATTCAAAGTTTCTTTAGACAATATATTGGGTTTTTAGATATGTATGGGTAGGTTTCCTCCCTCTTATCTATTTGTCGTTCTGGTACCTAAGGTACTTAAGATCTTATGCATTTTTATTCTCATAGCATTTTATGCTAATTAACATGCCGCAGAATGGACGTTATAATTTTGTTAAATTGTCTTATATATATTCTTAATATTTTAATTTTTAATTTTTTTTTCTCTCATATCTATTAGTATAAATAGTACCCGTATTATTCTACTCTTTTATTGGGGAAGTGTATTATTCACTGGAGAGACGTTTTTTACAGCTTTCCTGTTTTTACATCTCCGAAACAGCTATATGGTAGACAGCTGAGAATCATCGTATTCTATTTAAACAAATTTCATTTAGGATTTTTGTCATCCTTATATAGTTAAATTCTATTTTATAATTGAGGACTTTGATAAATCGGTTTATATTAAGTGCTAAGTCGATTTAACAATTTTAGTAAAGTTTTTTTATCCATTAAATTATTGAATCATCTTTTGTAATTATGAACTTTTTAAAAGACGAATTATGTAGGTGCTAATCCTGCGATAGGTTAAAGTTAGTTTCTTTTTTATTTTCGGAAATATAAATTGCATTTTTTATTTTTATTTTTACATTTATTACACAAAGCTTCTTTAGACACACACACACACACACACACACACACACACACACACGAACATACACACACACACACGTATATATATATGTATATATATATATATATATATATATATATATAAAGAATTTATTGTTGTAATAAAAATTGGTCACTCTTTAGGAACGAAAGGTTCACGCGGTAAATCGTTCACTTCCTCTGATCAAAATCTTTTTCAGCCAGTAAAGAGCTAGCCAATTCACTGGAAAGAAACCTTTAAGTCGAGTTACTTTACATGAATGTAAAATACAAAAGATGTACGGACGATTCACATTGTTCAATGGGATTAAATGATTTGGTTAGATCGGATGAAAAAGAAGACCAATTGATCTGCACTCGACAGTTGAACGCGATCAAGGCCTTCGTTAATAGAAGGAGTCTGAGTTCCCAAAGTACGATCCCCTACTGACGTGTCAGATGATAGCGAAGTCGCCATTGACCCAGCGTAGTATTTCATGTTCTATTAAAAGGTTTTGTTGCGTGATGGGCGATCCTATTAAATCTGCATTTCGCAGTGAACAAAACGCATTGTATTTGATCCGAACAACCCATGTGATGTAACTTCAGCTTTTATTTTAATTATCAATTATTTTATATGTAAACTTGAGAAACATACACGAAAACATTGTCATTTCATATCAATATCAGATTGTATTACTATTACGTGTATTTTTCATTCTTTTAAAAGCGAACGAATATAAAGGTGCGTCTGTGAATCTGCTCTTTTGAATTGCAAAAAAATAGCCTCCTTGACTTTCTTCAAGTATTTGGTGTTGAATCAGTTATCCTTATTATGTTTTTAGTGAAATTAATGAGCATAATAATAATAATAAGAAGAAGAAGAATAAGACAACGAAGAAGAAGAAAAACTAACAGAGCCCGTGGAAATTCCACGGTAATTGAAAATTAAAAGAAAACACATATCAGTAAGACATATCTTATTACATGATTGAAACACTTATATTGAGGTTGAACTATATATATATATATATATAATTAAAGGCCGAACTAAATCACAAAGCTCTGGATTTTAAGGTACTAGTATCACTGCTGGCAAATGCATCAATTTGATGAAGAACTGTTATGATCTTATCCTGATCATCCAAAATTATGATAATGTGGAAGTGTGGTAGCCCTCTTTTTGAAAATTCAATAACATAAACATTTGCAAATAGAATTCCCAGTACATGTCTAGCTTTAATATCTTTCAAGAGTTCAGCTAAATGTGCATGATACACGCGTTATTCAGGTAGCCAGGTAGATTTTATGTAAGTTCTGATGACCTCAAGTAGATTGTTATTTAAGGAAATCGTGAGTTACACGGGTATGAGTGGAATATGGCTGCTTTTCCGTATTTATAGTAGCCTGCTTTGTACTTATTGCTTTGTAATAATTTCAAGACAACATATTCAACAAAACTATCCTATGAGATAACTTATCCTCAGGAGAGATTGGCTTTCAAATCTGGAACTGAATGAAATACAACAAAAACAAATGATGGAATAAACGAGGAATCTCGAACCACAGGAATTACGGAAGCAGAAGAACTGCAAATATTGAATACAAGAAACAGAGGGACCGAAACCCCTGACATGATGCCCCTGAACAACCTAAGAACCTGCCAAGCCGGATATACGTTCACAAACGCAGGAAAACATCTAAGGTACATGGATGACCTGAAACTGTTTGCAAAAAAAAAAAACAAAGACAGAACTAGAAACACAAGTAGAATCTTTTGTTAGGCCATCCAAACAGAATTCTGTATGGAAAGGTGCGCGCTGCTGACAATGAGGAGAGGAAACTAGAAGCAAACAAAAGGGATAGTACTGCCCAATCAAGCAGAAATGAGGACACTAGGTAAACATCTGGGCTGGTGCATCTGCTACTAGTCTCTCGCTCCTTGACAAGGTTCAAAAGAGAGTCGCAAACCTGATAGGCCCTGAACTGGCATCTAAGCTTCAGCCTCTGTCCCATCGACGAAATGTTGCATCCCTCTGCCTTTTCTACAAGTATTTTAGTGGTGAATGCTCTGACGAACTGCAATCACTTGTGCCCCTACGACGTGAGCCCCCTCGACAAACCAGACAGGCTGCTAAATCCCACCCCCACACTGTAGAGATCCCTAGATGTAAAAGATCTTTTTACTCCAATAATTTCTTCCCCAGAACCGCTAGACTCTGGAATTCCATTCCAGGTCCCTGCTTCCCCAACAGTACTGACGTGCAGACGTTCAAGTGTAACGTGAACCGACATCTTGCTGTCCAAATCCCTACATAGTACCCCAGTAGTTGTTGCCCCTGATAGTAGCCCCCCACACCAAAGTGGCAATTTGCCTTGTTTGGGGTGAAAATGTAATAAAAAAAACAAAAAAAAGCATGATAACTACGAATATTTGAGATGGCTAGAAGCAGACGCCATCAAGGCAAGGGAAATGAAAGAAAATAGGAAAGACATACCTCAGAAGACCAAGAAAACTCCTCGACGTCAAACTAAATAGTTGAAACCTTAATAAAGGACTAAACATGTCGGCAATATAACTAATAAAATACTCTGGGCCGTTTATAAGCTGGACCAAAGAAGAACTAACGAATCTTGACCTGAATACCAGGAAACTAATGACGATGCAAAATGCATTGCATCTAAAGGATGACACTGGCCGATTATATGGGAAAATGATAGACGGATGAAGAGAGCTGATCTGTATAGAAGACTGTAAATAACTCCAAATAAAAAAAAGAATTAAAGTACATAAGCAAAAAAAAACGAAAAAAAAAACAGTTACTGCAGCAAGCGACACGAAAGAAACAACCAGGATAGAAAAAGAGAGGAGGAATTGGACAAGAAACAAAAAATGAGAAAATAAGCAGTTATACGGACGATTCATGATGTTGGCAAAAAAAGAGACTAACGAAAACACTTTAAAACGGCTACCAAATAGAAAGCTAAGCAGGGAAACTTTACTAATAACAGCTGTGCAATAGAACTCAATTAGAACTAAGCACATAAAAGCAAGGCTCGACAAGAAAAAAGAAAATAGCAAATGCAAACTCTGCGGAAAGAGACGAAACAAGAACCCACATAATAAATTAATGCAGCAAACTAGCCTTAAAGGAATATAAAATAGACGCAATCAAGTGGGGAAGGCAGTACATTTGCAAATAGGCAAACAAATGCATCTCGAACACACAGACAAATGGTAAAAGCACAAATCGGCAGCAGTGCTGGAAAATGTAAATCCTATGGGACATTGATATACAAACGGATAACCCTATCCAAGCAAGGATACCGGATGTCATAATAGTTATCAAGAAAGAAAGTCCTACCAAATTGTAGATTTTACCGTTCCAGCACAGCACAGAATGAAAATCAAGAAAGCTGAAAAGCGGGGCAAATACACGGAACGTACCAGAAGCTCAAAATAATCTAGAGAATGGAGAAAGTAAAGAAC
>NC_136505.1:35523737-35558737 GCF_053919585.1 Euprymna scolopes | reverse complement strand
ATCGAAACATTTTATGGCTGTAGAAAAGTGCCAATAATAGACTCTGGAAGATGGATGATCCACTTAATGTAGGACCTTGAAGTAGATGCCACTGCACAATTCAGGTAATTAACCTTCCAAGGAGATTTAATTTGTAAAACTCTAATAGTTGCTGAGGTGTTTGACTCGGCAACTATTCATCAGAATTTCACGAATTAAATCTCGTCTCTTCTACGCTTTTTTATTCTAAACCATTTTATTTTCTACTACTCTGCTACTCTATCCTGAAAAAATATTTTTCTTATTACCGTTTTTCTATATTTCATTACTCACCAACTTTTTGGTACCTTAATCCTTAACTCCTACCTTTTCAATTCTCTCCACTGAACCCCATTACCATCTATCCCTCTATATACTTACTTACATTTGTTTCCACTTAAATCCATCCCTCATTTAAACATTTGCTCGCCCCCCTCCTCTATAACTCTCTCGGGACCAGCATATTTCATTCGTCCCACTTTATTTTCTTACTAGATACAAATGAGTTTGAATGTCTTACATTTTAAATTTTTAATTTTGTTTTATCAGTTTTACTAGTTCTTTCATACACGGCTTATTTCTCAATATTATCGGAATGTAATTTTATTTATGAATGTATATATATATATATATATATATATATATATATATATATATATATAGATAAATAAATAAATTGATTCAGAATAAAGATAAATAAATAAATTGATTCAGAAATCTGCAGAATTAATATATATATATATATATATATATATATATATTTAATTCTGAAGATTTCTGAATCAATTTATTTATTTATCTTTTACCGTTTTCTTCCTTATTTCAAATTATCTTCCTCTTACACCATATAACCTGACACCACCCACTTAAGGCCTCTCTTCTTTCCCTCCCCTTACCGAACTCCTCCTAGTCTTGCCTTTCCAGAATTATTACATACAACACAACGTGATAGCAAACCCCCCTCTGTTTTGACCGTATTACCCTTTTCTCCCGTTTCATTATTTTGATCCTTTTCCGATTTACATTGTTTGTTTTGCTAATTTCAAATTTAGTTCTCTACTCTTTAACTATATTCGATTTCAAACCTATATATTCAAAGAAAAAGACTTCATATGCCTCTCTGCACAAAACTATTATGTCCATGGATTGGATTTTACTCTTGCATTTCTCTATATGCTTTTTCTACACACAATTTTCATTCTTTCTCTAACGACCGGTATTTTCTAAAGAAATTCTAAAGAATATCTTACGGAACTCCTTTTGGACTCACTAATCGCCTAACCTCTTGCGAACTTTTGGATATAATAAGTTATTTACAACATTACAGAGTAGGCGTTTCATTTTATCTATAAACATATTATTTTCTTTCAATTTTCCTTCTCGAATGTTATCAGAAATTTAGCTATCCAGCAAGGATAGATATTTATCTATACTTTTCTTGTGCTAACTTTTTTTCTCTCTTAGGAGCACCTTTATTTGAAACTCCATAGAATAAGGAGCCTGTCACCTTAACTTCGTATTCCTTTTTTTTTTTAAATAAAATATTGTAAATTTAATTCTAGTATATATTGAAGTTTCTACTTGTACCAGGCTCTATCACTCATATTGAGCCTTTCAAGTCTGAGTGGGGCTGTTGTTCTATAAATATATACTTTTATATTCATATTTATAACCTTTCGAATTTAAAAAAAAGTATTTTAATAACCTTTTATCTTGCGAATTTTACGCCCAATTGTATATATGTATATATATATATATATATACATATATATATACATATATATATATATATATAAGACAAAAAAATTACAACTGTAAGTTTAAATTTACAATCAAAATTTATTGTTCGACTGAACACGCCAATAAATAATTTACAGTGTCCTTATTCCGCAGAGTTCCAAAGAATGCTATTGTTGCTATTGTTGCTATTCTTCTCAGCAGAGGACCGAACGAAATGAGAAAATTATAGTAATTATAATAAAATTAAATAAGCTCTACACTAGACCTCTTCAAAATTGACCCTTTTCTTGAAACATATGGAAACTGATATTATTCCCATTCTCCAAGGTCTACATTAGCTAAATATACCAGTTATTGTGATCTTGGACCTTGGCTATGCCTGCCTCAAGAGCCATATAATTTTATTGTTGACGTTTTTCAAAAACGCTGCAAAATATATGATATTATCCTTATTTTCATTGTAGCCGTCCAGAGGTTGATGCTATAGCATTGAAAGTGGTACCAAATGAAAGCTAATAAAATTTTCTTGCATATGGTAGTAAGCACAATAAAACACATGAACACCTGTGTAAAGTGTAACTAATTTTAATGCACAAACAGCTGGGACACTACAAAAAATCAGTTTGGTAGTATGATAGCAATGCACTGACACATATATTGCATAAGAAACTGTCAGATAAGATGTTACTAATACATGTATTATCACTTGTTCAATGTGGCTTTTTTAAAACTGTCAAAGTTTTTCCTGTGGTACTCCACAACTTGTAGATAGCAGCTTCTTTAGTCTGGGTCACTTGTGATCTGAGTTGCAAAGTCACTCATTAGTTTCACACCTCTCTCAGCCACATCATTGGTCACTTTCACTGACCTCACAAACTTCTGTGCATTCCTGTAGCTGTCATTGTCTTCCCAGGTGTCAGCAGGAGTAGTGAGCCGGTCACATTTCACTTGAAGAGCATTAAACAGAAAGTGAGACTCTGGCCCTACCAGGTCTGTGAGAACTGTAGCTGCATTGATGACAGGAAACACTGGCTTGCCTTTCCTGTAACTCGCAGGTTTCTCTGTTTCTGACAGCTTGACTGCGAGCTTCTCTTTTGCAGACTTGGTCATGCTGGCATGTGAACTGAACAAGGTGGATGGCACTAGTTCCTGGGTCAGATACCAGCGGTGGTTGTTCATTTTCTTGGGAACAGAGGTTGCCAGTTCATAGTCATACTGCTTGTATTGCAGCAAGTTCTTCATAAGCTGGAGGTCATGGATAGGTGCATCAGCTGCAGATGTGGTGGTCACCCCGTGGCTGGTGTAGAATAAGGCCAGGAACTTATTCATCCTCTCCAGCTTGAAGATAGTGTCCGTGTTGTATTTTAGTTCCTTGGAAAACATGAGCATCGTCATACAGTAAATGTTCCTGGCCATCCAGCGGGCTTGGTGAATGGCACCTGGCTTGGCCCAGTGGATACCTCGAGGAGGTTCCTCACCAAGCAGGATCAGGCAGAACTCTGCCACCTCTCTGTAATCTGCCCTAGGACTTGCTTCCTCAAGTAAATTGCTTAAGACTGCAATTGTGCTTGTCTTCTTCTGTTTCAAGTCTTGTTCAACTAGGCCCAGAACACTTGGGCAGTCCTTAACCAAATTGTCCCACTTCTCTTTCACATTGCTGAACATTGGGTTGTCAGGACTCTTGACCTTGCTGAACACAGCCTCCCATACGCTTCCAATTATTACCTCCGATATGTGATGGCGACAAGCGAAGTAGACTACATTTTTGCCTAGTTTTTCTTCAATAAGCTTCGCTGCACCCTTGTTGATGCCACTGTTGCTTGCTGTGGTATCAAATACCAAGCCTACAATGTTGTCTGTGAGACCCCATGCTTCTATCAGTTCCAATGTAGCATTACACTGTTGGATTCCTGTGGAACCTTCTATGAAGGGAACACCAAGCAGCTTCCCTTCTTCATACTGTGGAGTACCAGAGACGAGCACTGCAAGACTTTCCACTGCGAATCTTTCAACAAGAACATCCTGTAGAAGTTTTCCATCCCAGTGTAGTCTGCAATAATCTGGCGGACTTTCCTTGAAGTTATTCATGTAACTTTGGCACAAGTTATGACGAGTGTTTATCCTATTTCGTCTTGTAGTATAGGCTGATATAACAAAGTCATCAAGATCTGCGCCTCCTGCCTTTAACACTGCAGACACCATGGCTGTAGTCTGGTTGTCAGAGAGTGACAACCGATCTGCAGTGCTACAAATCTCTTCACTGGTCATAACTAAGTGTGGAAAGTTTAAGGTTATCGTACTTGGTTTTGATGAACAGCTTGGTGTTGTCTCAGTGTATTCTGAACCCTCACTAGTACCAGAGCCTTGACTGTTCTCTGGGTCTTAATCACTTGAAATTTTCCCAACTTCTGCTGCTGCAGCAGTCACTGATGATAACATTCTCACTTCTCTTTCTTCTCGGAAGCTTTTCTCTCTAGACTTCTTCTCAAACACCTTATCATGACCTGACATGTGTGTCAGGCGAGTGGTCTGTCGGTCCAAGTAGAAATTGACGTCCTCTTCCTTGGTCTCCTTTGTGAGCAGCCTGTTGCTTCTTATCTCCTCCACAACATCCTTTGCTCCAATATCAAATAACTTGTCCTAGTCCTTCAGAAAGTTAGCTCGTTTCTCCTCCTCTGGTTTGTTATTTCCTCCCTTGTTTTTAACAATTTTCCTGTACTTTTCATGGAGGATCATGAAACGGTTGACTGCATTTGGTCTAGTTAGTGTTTTAATCCTTGTCATATTCCAGAATGGCAAAACGGCATCCACTTTATCATGGGCTAAAGACCTATTGTCACTGTTGGGATTATCATTCCTCAAATGCAGGAAATACTGGAACACCTGGCGATTAGTAGGAAGTTGAGAGCCCCTGATGCTGGAGCTAAGTTGCCCAATGATATACACATCACTGAATGACCTTGTGGCATGAGTTGCCACCTTTCTCCTCTTTTCAGTTGGTTCATCCCGTTCACTTGTATCGCTGACCACTTTCCCATAGCGTAGTTGTCTTCCAGATGCCATGTTGTCAAGAGTTCACAAATCTTAACAAATCAGCTTTAACTTACAATCTGAAATGAAGAGATAAAACATACTTAGTGATAATAAATTATATACATGCATTAAGAGTAACATTTTTGAGATAAAGTTATGTATTATATGATGGCATCCTTTCCAAGCATAAAAATATGTATGTTTGTGCATTAAAATTAATTAAAATTTACACAGGTATTCATGTGTTTACTACTATATGCAAGAAAATTTTATTAGTTTTCATTTGGTACCACTTTCAATGCTATAGCATCAACCTCTGGAAAGCTACAATGAAAATAAGGACATAATAGCCCATATTTTGCAGCGTTTTTGAAAAACGTCACCAATAAAATTACATGGCTCTTGAGGCAGGCATAGCCAAGGTCCAAGATCACAATAACTGGTATATTTAGCTAATTTAGACCTTGGAGAATGGGAATAATATCATTTTCCATATGTTTGAAGAAAAAGGTCAATTTTGAAGAGGGCTACTCTAAACTATTGCGTAGTGAGCTTATTTATCAGGTTGGGATTAAATTATTTATATATAAATACTGTTATTTATATTAGATTGAAGTTTGTCATTGCGTATATGAGGTAAATACTACAGCCTTTTGATTTAATTACTATATATATATATATATATATATATATACATATATATATATATATATATAGAGAGAGAGAGGGTGTGTGTGTGTGTGTCTGTGTGAGTGTCTGTGTTAAAACGGGGATGTTTGTCTTAACTAAATTTGGCCAATCATTTGTTATACTATGAGACTTGGAATGTGAATTATTAATTAGATGGCTAAAGTAGTTAATTTCAATATTTTTCGGAATTATTCTGAGAGCTCAACTATTAATATCTCCGTCCCTACATAAGCAAGAATTAAATCAATTCGATGGGGCTACGTAAATATCTCGTTATTGAATCAAACGTGAAACTGACATTTACTTACATATCTTGGCGTTCTATCGAAAAACTGCTTCTAGTCGACATTCGGTTGAATGGTGTCGTGATGCAAGCAGTCCAAGATATGTAGATTAAAAGAGGAAACATTCTATTTGGAGAAACGGTTCACTCACGGTCAAAAAACAGTATCTACAAGAACTGGTGCAAAAGACAAAAAAGAAGAGAAATATTTCTCTGGGCTGAAGGATTTGATCCATGCTGATAAAATCCGAATTCTGAGCTTTAGCGTATCAAAGTTTAAATATAGAAACAGAGGCGCGTAGTGAGTACACCTTGATAAACAGAATTACATTTCGTGTGTTGAATAAATGTAACAGTGGGTATTCTTAACGTATGATTAATTCAAAAACTTAAATATCTCATTTTAAAACTAAAATAGTAACGACCAAACAAATCTCTTAAAAGGGTGCGCAGTCGATTATAAAAACGGTATGAAAAAAACCCCCATAAAATTAACCCTTTTAGTCATTAGCATTACAAGCCGATATACAAACAAAACCTCTTAACATGTGGTCTAGTCGCATCATACACTGCTATTTCAAATTTAACGATCATCGAACGCATGAAATCCTAGTGTGACAAAATGACGAACATGGTTTTGACATAAGTTTCAAGTTTAAACGTGATAGATTGATAAGTATACAGACATAGCCAGTTCAAGAGTTGAATAGACACACCTTACGGTGCGATTAAATTTAAGCGTAACAGAACGTACAAATTACATTTTAAATTAATGTCTAACCGTGATAAACTGTAACGTTTTCATAAACAAAACATTAAAGTCTTCGGCAAAAAGAAGCAGATGTGTTTTATAACATAAGTATCTATGGTTAAAGCCGATGAGCTATCACGAAACACAATTAATTTTTTAAAAAAGCCTTCATTGTTTTTAGCGTGGCTTTAGATAAGTTTTTGTTGTTGATGATCTGTATTAGTACAAGGGTTGGCAATCTACGGATTCAACCCGCGAAGGTATTTTGGATGGCCCGCGAGTCTGATTACCACTGAGTCTATCAATCGTGAAAAACAGCAACTAGAAAACGAGGATAATAGTCTAAATAATTAAAAATAACAATCATACAATTTACTCATCTCCAAAATAATTCCAAACTATTTCAGTAATATAACAATCGGTACGGACCCGACACTTGAAAGAACAATTGGTTTTATAAGACCATAAAATCTAACCTTTATTTTCCTTCGGGGCCCGTGGTGCAGTGAGTAGAGATGCGGAATACCAACAATTCCAGGTGCGCATTGTCTAGAAGCAGCGGTTTCGATCCCACCCAAAGCCGGTCAGAGGGTTAGTTCACCAAATCCTGGTAAGATGATAACGGCTATTGAAGGCAGCAATTGTTGTAGATATAGTTGGAGTATTCGATATTCCTATCCTGTCGCGGTTAACCTGACGAAGGCCAGAGGAATAATTCGTCGAAACGTCGTGAAAAACAGCAAGTATAAGATGAGGATAATAGTTAAAATAATTAAATAAAAAGCTATGAATGTTGTGGTGGAAAAGGTGGATCTTTTCTATCTAGTGGAGTGAAGCATCAACTATTGAAACAATATTTTTTAATAGTCAGGCAGAATATGATGACTTGGAATTGTTATTTGATTAATGTATTGATTACCAGTTGTCAACATTTCAGCTTTTCACAATTGTTATTTCTAACAAATATTAGGTTTTAAAATGTTGTCCCTTAGCTTGGACGCTACTGTATTCAGACAAGTATTGTTAAATAACACCACGTGCTATTAAACAATACTTGTCTGAACGAAAACATGCAATATATATATATATATATATATATATATATATATATATATGTGTGTGTGTGTGTGTGTGTGTGTGTGTGTGTGCTTAAAAATAAAGTTTGTAAAAATTGTTTGATTCATAGGCAACATTTCATTTGTGGCGTGGGGAAAATATATTAAAAAAGGGTGTTAGTAAGGCCCTTCCAATCCTTTCTAGATTGTAGACCGCCCACTGCTTTCCGGCTTGATGGGAGCCTTAAACAATGTGTTTCATAGCTACCCGTGTATAAACTCTTACAGAGGTTATCCATTGTCTCTCAAAACATAGTAAATATTATCAACCAAAAAGAACATGGTGAATAGAAATGTGTTGCAAAACAATTAAACGCAACTTATTCGACCGTTTGTTTTCAATGCTTTAGTGTGACGAGTTAGAAAGTTGGTATGCTTGACCCATTACTGTGGTTGTTTTTTTTTCAGTTTTAATTGGGTAAACTGCAGTTCTCATCATGTCTTGTATCTTAGATGCACGTGCGATGAAAAAAGAAAGGAATTGTTTTAAAAACTTGGAAGTGACCGTCCAAAATAGCGAACTAATAAAATATAACCTGCTTGCTCTGATTGGTCGCCAATAGCAAAAGCACCTCTTGTTATTATCAACAGAGACACACTGCCTTTTGTATTTTGTGTTTTAATTTATTAAAAAAGAATAGTACTCCAAATGAAGAAAAATGATAAAACGTAGTTATGAAATGATGTTAGTAGTGGGAATATTCTAAAGGCGGGAGTCGTTTGTGTGTCAATATTAGGTCTCTTCATCAGCAACAGTAACACTTTAGCTAATTACCTTTTCTTTGCCTTCTTGCCTATTTTCCTTTTCATTGTCTCAGCGCATTAGGCTAATACCGCCTACACGTGATACTTCGATATTGTGAGTTTTTGAAACATTGTTTTATGAGAGATTTTTTTTTCATTTCTTTCCGAGATACCCGCACTCAACATGCGCTGCCACTTTCGTATGCAGTTTCTGATAAAACGCAAAGTATTACAAACAACAATATCATTGAATCGCTTGAATCTTAAATATTATTTCTTTCGGTCCGTCACGCTAACTTTGAATAGCCTTCCCCCATTTTTGACACACTTAAACCATGTCCTTATTTACCTGCCACCGTTCAAACAGGAAGATGTTAAACAAAATTATTCACTAAGAAACGTATGTAACACAACATTATGCTCTCATACACATCTGTGCATTATTCAAGTTGCTAGAATTTGTTAATAAAGCTGTTTGTGTGATGTGGTAAAAACGACCAGAAGCATAGCCCATACCAGAATGAATATATATATATAAAATTGTGGGGTCTCCGTTCGCGCCTGGCCTCCATAGAATTGAAAGAGGCACAAACTTTAATAAAGACTTTTCATATCTATCTGTGTAAGTATACTTTGATAATTATGTTTCCGTTTGAAGAAATATGGTATAATAAAATTATGCGGTGTTCATTCACGCCTGACCTCCATAAAATGGAAATATGTCACAAAGTTTAATAAGTTTTTTTTATATAGATCCACAGAATATTGTGTTAAGTGTTTCAGTGTGGACGTATGGTATAATAAATTATGGGATGTATCTATTTTATTTTTACTTTCATCATATTTTGCTTTGGTTTTGATACCCCAAATTCGAAGATATCTCTTTACAACCCTTCCTTTTCATAACCTATCGTACTTTCATAAATCAGAGTCCATTTTCTGCCGGCTGTTTTTGAACACAGTCAACGACGGGTAATAATTTGCTAGTATATATATATATATATATATATATATATATATATATATATATATATATATATATATATATATATATGGACATAAACGTTCGATGAATAATCCAGCGTATGAAAAGGACACCTCATTATCGTTATACTACTCAAAGCTCTATATATTACTAGAGATTATATGTGTATGCACATGTATGAATCTATGTGTGTGTGTGTACGTACACGTATGTAAGCTATAATAATACACAGTTTCATATAAAGGGTTACCACACCACCGGAGGTGGAAGACACCTAATTGGATAAGATTTATTTAATAAAATTTGTTAAATTACTTTTTAAATTTTTTTTATTAAATTGAATGGGATTTATTAAATAAAGTTTTTGTGTATATACCTGTATGACTGTGTATTTTTGCGTTAGGCGTAAGAAGATACCTGTATATGTGTTGGTATATATGTAGCCGTATACGGATGTATATATATAGATATCTACATAATTTATATATCTCATATTTATATGCATATGTATATGTATCTATACCTGTATGTGTGTATGTATGTATCTTATTGAAAGGTATATACTATTGGAGTTTGAAGGTTCCCGATGAACAGTTTTATTGATACTGCTATGATAATAGGGATGGTATATAAAAACACGGAGGTGTATGGCTATTTATAATAAATGTCTGTATAGATATAACTACATATATGAGTATCTATGTTAGATTCTAATGGGTGTGCGTTTACATTTAATATAAATGGATTTAACTGTATGTAAACATCATATAAATGTGTGATTATGTTTATATATGTTTATATGTACGCGGGCGTATCAAAGTAGTGAGTTTTATACATGCATTTGTGCACATTTCATGCGTGCGGATGTCGGTCGTCTGATTAAATTTTATGAATTCATATTTATATTTTTTCTAGTCTTGTGCTTATAATTTATATTTCATTGCGTATGTGTAAGTTGGATTTTAACAAACGTGTGTACCCACTACTAAGTGTATATGTATATATGTTTTTGTTGCTTCTAAAGTAGAATGTGTGTGTAAACTAAGAATGCCGGCTAAATCATAATAGGTAAAAACCGGAAATATCTAAACTCTTTGGGCCACAGGCCAGGCGAGACAAAATGTCGAGTCCCTCCAGCACGTTAATACGCGTGACCAACGAAGGAGAATGATAAAAAGAATAATAAAAATAAAGGGTTAGGATATTAGTAAGATAAAACCTGTGATGAACGAATCGTTCAAGTACTTTGCTCCTCCTCCTACACATAACCCCCACCCATATTAGGTGACAAGTTTTCTAAAGTTTGTAAAGGAAATGAAGAAAAGTTTGTTTTTTTTGTTTTGTTTTATTTTTTTTTGTGTCTTGAAATGTTAGTTTCGAAGATAATTCATGGCCTGAAGATGTAAATTCCCTTAACACGGGTGATTACAAAATATGTATGCACGTATGTAGCCATTCATGTTTGTATAAATAAACTTAATATATATATATATATATATATATATATATATATATATGTACACATATATATATATATGTACATATATATGTATACATATATATGTACGTATGTATACATATATATGTACATATATATGTATATGTATTTATGTACATATGTATATGTACATATATATATGTCAATATATACATAAATAAATATATATATACATATATAAATATATATATGTATACATATATATGTACACACATACGCACACACAAACACATACTCACACACACACACACACACATATATATATATATATATATATATATATATATATATATCGTTATCATGCAAACTTACTTATCAGAATGTGTTACGACATATAAAAAAATGAATGATAAAATTACAACGATATTTCTCGGGGGTGTTGATTGGTCGTGTTTTTCCTTACTAATGGAGTCAGAGATGGCTTCGTGGATGGATTCAAATCTCCGGATCAGTTGTAATCGTGTCATCCTGAATTGATGATTCCCGAGAAAAAATATAACACTACATAATAAAAAAGTATTATCGTAATAATCATATATATATATATATAAATATATATATATATATATATATATATATATATATATATATATATATATATATATATATATATATATGATTTCATCTCTGTTGTCTTCCAGGACGCTTCATCACTGAATCTACCCGACTTCTTTAGTTGTCTCGATCTCGCATGACAATATTCAGGGCCTGAACCTTTTCAATCCTGTGTCCTGTATCAGCGTTTCAATTTAGGTCATTCTTCACCTACCACGGTTTGGGTGTCCATCTGTTTATATCCAGAGAACAAGCTCTCTCTCTCTCTCTCTCTCTCTCTCTATATATATATATATATATATATATATATATATATATATATATATATATATATATATATATATATATAATTATTCAAACCTACGTTCGTTTCCTAAATACTTTCTCTGTTAATTGGTAGTGGTCTGGAGGAAAAACGCTTGTCCAACATCAGTAATAATTATCACTTCATACACTTATGATTACATAAGCATGGTCATGAAATGATTAATATCTATTACAAAATATTAAATATATATGTGTATGAAAGTTCATTATAATCATACGTAAAGCATATGCACGTATAAAGATTCATGTATATATATATATATATATATATATATATATATATATATATACATGAATCTTTATATGTATATCTTTATATATATATATCTTTATATATATTTATAGTATGTGTATTTATGCTTTACTATAATACGTGATTACGTTGTGTATTTACAATTGTGTAAGCCACATTTGTTTGTTTAAATGGACAATCTTGAGTTTTAATGATTAGATTTCTTTCATAAAAATAATTAAGCTGACAACTAACTTGTTTTGACGCGAGATCTCATTTTCTAAAACTCTCGCGCTCATTGTTTCAATTTCTTGTCTTCAATTTAAATGACAAAATCATGAACAAAACTACACAGAATGCAACAACAAAAGCATCAGGTAAACTAAATACAAATTACTCTAAATTAATCAAGAATAATGTTCGGAGAAATGAGTTCATTCGATGTAGCCGCTCAGTGATGTGACACAAACCGTCGCGTGATGAGCAGACGTTTCTTTATTATTTTATCATTAATTATTAATGCAAGAAGCAACTCGAGGTGGTTAAGGAGACAATGATTATAAGCCCGAAGATTAGATACATCGTCTCTATCTCTACTATTATATAAACACTACTGTGTGAATGTGTGCGTGAGTTTTTCATCGGTTCCGAAACGGCTTAGCTTATGGTTTAGAAATTTCACACAACGCTAATTTATATGTCTGGCAGCGTTTTCAAATATAGTTTTGTTTATAAATTAATCCGATAAGTATCGAAAATCGAAAAAATTCCGGTCTTACAAAATACTTTTATCTCTTATAGGTAAAATTAAACATTTTTACAAAGGAATATTTTACGTTACACCGACTAAAGGAGAAAATAAAATTTCACCAAATTATTTCTTCTTAACAAAATCTATTTATTATAATCTAGAGATATAAATTAGTGGTAGAGCCTTCGACTACAGAACGAATGAGCTCCTGATCAAGCCCGGGTGTACCACACCATTTAATTTTAATATTTTCTTATTAATGAATTCAATTTATGATAAAAGAAGAGGTAATTAAAATTGCTGCAAATAATTTCTTCGTTTGCATATTTTAAACTAAACATTAAGCAGTATTGGGCTTTTAGGGCACTCATCGTCAAGTTTAAATATGAACTCGCGTGATATTGTAAAGAGTGATGGACTTGGATGAACGACATTATTATCATTTTTTCTTTTCAATATTTTTGTGAATTAGTTCAACGGGCAAATCGTTCCTCGTAATATACAATAACAAGCTGACAGCGTTCACCGGTCGCACAATAGCCTCGAAATTGATATTTCAATTTAAGCATTATGTACGTATTACAATAGAATCAATCATATATTAATTATTATATAGTGGCTACCAAAAGTATTTGGTATGTTTCTTTTGTTCGTATTTTACAAGAAATATTAAGTTTTTGAATGCAATTTACACGCAATCTTGGAACAGATATTATCTATCTAAAAAATCAAACGAAAATGAAGATATACGTAGTTGACAAATATTTATTAACCACAATCAAATTACCCATATAAAAAAAAGCCAATACATCTTGCTTCAATATTTCCTCTAATTAGAAATTTCATTCCTAAGCAGTCATGTAATCTTGCTATAATATTTCCACCAATTAGATAGCACCCCTGGATTCCAGCTCCTTACATGTCAGTTGAAAACAGCTCTCATACACTGCGCAAGTTGCCTGTTTTGTTACTGTTTTAAAATGATTAAAATAAAGGAACTGACTAAGGATATGCGCCAGGAAATCAGAGCAAGGCATAAAGCTGGAAAGATGTCCAGAAAAATAGCTTCAAAAGTAAATTTGGTCGTGAGTACAGTCTTGGCTGTCGTGAGAAAGTGTGAATCAAGTGGTGGTAATACTAAAAATCTTCTAAGATGTGATCGGACAACTAAATCAAATATTGCTCATAACACAAAGAAATTGCTATTTCTTACTCGTTCAGAAATTCAGAAGGATTTGCAGAAAACAGGTATTAGAGTAAGCAAGGACACAATCAAGAGGTAATTGAATTGTGCAGACATGAATTCTAGATCACCGAGAAAGACTCCATTGTTGAGTTCTAGACATGTGAAAGAACGTTATAAATTTGTTTATAAATATCAATGTTAATCAGATGATTTCTGGAAGAAAGAAAGTTATTTCGTCAGATGCGACAGCAGTTGAGCTTCTCGGAAAAAATATGCGCTCCCGTGTATGGGGAAAAAGGCACAGAATTTAAACCATCTAATAGCATTCTCACTGTAAAAATCGGAGGTGGTCGTGTGATGATTTAGGGCTGCTTTTGCAAGTTGAAGTCATAGAGGAGAAAATAGATGCAGCATAATACACGAAGATTTTATCAACACATGTTTAAGAGTGCCAAAAACTTAGGATTGGGCCGAGACTTTATCTTCCAGCAAGAAATGATCACAAGTACAAGGCTAAAAAAAAACTATGAAAATGTTGACGGATAATCGGACTAGTGTTCTACAATGGCCTAGTCAGTCACCCAACCTAAATTCCATTAAAGATCTGTAGAAAATTCTGAAGTTAAGTGTGCATGCAAGGAATGCCATGAATATCAAAGGATTGAAGAGAATTAGAGAAGAATGTCTGAAACTATCAGCAAATGTTTGTAAGAAATTAGTAGGCAGTTATGGACACCGTTTGTGTATTGGAAGGCAGAACCGACGATGTACAGCTAAGTATTAGTAAATGTGTTAATACTTTCGCATATGGGTAATTTTATTTTTCGTTAATAAAATCTTTGTCAACTAAGTATCTTTTCATTTCATTTTTTTATTAGAAAGATAATAAATGTTTAAAGATTGAGTGTAAATTTCTTTCAAATTAACTTGATATTTTTTTTTAAAATACGGAAAAAAACAAATGCACGTTTAATAGCACAGACATCAATAAAGGATTGATTCGTTAATAATACATACTCAATTTGCATAACTTAAAATAGCATGTTTAAGCGTATCGTACAATCGAGCAACGCCTGGATGCCAGCTAGGGTTTTATAATAAAATTACTCGCAAATGCGGTAGCGAATCTATTTGGCATGTCAGGTGCGTGTTTCGCGGAAAGAAAACAAAAAGGACTTTAGATTTTAGCTGACTTTTTTATGTGGCATTAATTAGCATATAAATGGAATAGCTGGTTTAAGAGGGGTGAATGAGAAGAGTTACTGTTTGACAGTTGTTGGTGAGAATTACCGTGTTAGTGAAAAAGAATTGTGCAAGTTTTCTTTTCGGGATTATATTATGGATATATTAAGATTAATCACTTGTGGTATTTCGATTATTTATGGGGCTGCATTTAATATTAAATTGTTAGTGTTCGACTTAGAGACGACCAAATTGTAATACGCAGAGAACCATAATTTGTTAAACAGATATGAAACTTAAACTCTTGCAACAAAGGTATATCCATCATAAATTTTGCCCGAAGTTTAGCATCTAGTGGGGAAGGCTAAATCACTTTCTCTATAAATTGCAATACGAGTTTATATTGTAGATTTTTTGAAAAGATGAAATAAATATTTAAGCTCAGTCGAGTATCTTCTATGGTAAAACTCCTATAAAATCCAATCGACGTGTTTAGCGATGAATACCATTTCTAAATTTCGTGAGAAAAAAAAACAACCGACGTGATCAGCGTCGTTATGTTTCTTACGATTCTTTCTACTGAGAGAGAACTTATAGTGTTTAGGTATGGTTTTTTTAAGGGCGGAACGATAAAATTATCGCCATAGAAAAGAATACATGATTCTATTTTAGTTAGAAAAAAAAAACGCTTTACTTTTTTTATCGTAGACCATCTGCCAGTTTTGTACAAATCCCATGTTAGAAAGTTACACAATGTTAAACGAGCGAGACCGGAGATGCGTCACTTCACAACTCATGCTCTCTAGCGATCAAGATTATAAAAACAGCGAGTTCTCTCCTGACAGGGACGTGCCTAGGGTGATGAAAACAAGGTTTCCCGCCACGGTTATGGTCTTTGGTGTGATTTCAAGTGAGGGCCACATCATGCCACCTCAAATATTCGAAGTTGGTTTGAAAGTAAACACCTAAGTGTACTTGGACGAACTGAAGACGGTGACGATCTTCTGCTGAAATCAGGTGGCCGCTGGCAGAACTTGGGTGTTGAAAGAGGACTCAGCGCCTGCCTACAAGTCCAAAGAGACCTAGGCTTGCTTTCAGAAGGGCATTGTTTCTTCTCTAATTGCCCCCCCCCTCTTCCTCCTACTAAAACCCGCTGTACTACTTGGTTTGGTCATATGTCGAGAACATCACTAATATGACCTCTCACAACACTAAAACCAGCCTGATTCTACCATCCGCCAAGTATTCGCCGAACTCACTCCGGCGCTTGTAAAAGAGGCATGCTGCCAGTTCCTGACCCGTATCGAAGCGGGGATTGAGGCTGAAGGAGGCTACATTGAATAGTTATCAGCTCTACTACATAATCAAGTTACTATAATTGAGTTTTCCTTGAAAAAAGTTTTGAAATAACGCTTTAGTGTTGTTTTTAGGGTGACATTTTTATCGTTCCACCCTTCATATTTCATAGAATCAATAAGAAAAAAGCTTATTCTTGAGCAGCATTGCATTACGCTAAACTGAAACTGTTATCTTTCCTACCAAAAAAACAAAAAACAAAAAAAAAAAACACTCAAACCATCGGTAAGAAGCATATATAAATATAGATCAGTAGCCATATACAGACAAATCGGTTTTTCAGATATGAATTCCGAAACCTGAATCGAGGCTTGTTTCTAACGTAGTTGTTGTTTTATTTTCTGTTAGAGATAACTGAAACAGATAAAAAAAAATCCGTCGGCTTCTATTCATTTTCAACGCCGTTCATTAACAAAACAAATCAGCATTGCATAGAAAAAAAGGTGAAGCTAAGTTAAAGAGTTCGTGATAAGAAATATGAAGCCCGGTACATCACTACAGTTGCCCACTATTAATCACTGGTAGAATGCACAGTCAATGATCCTTACTTCTATATTTTAACCGAAACATTATACAGAAACGTTTTCTTATAAGTTGTACTATGTTTTATCTAATTTCGGGTTACACGTTTTAAGTATTTACCTCTCTCCCACCGGGAGACGTGGCATACGTGTCGATAAGTGGGATTGAAAGGTCAGCTCCCCAGGGGTGAGGAAAGCTCTGATCTGCAAATAATGCCTGGGCTATTCCGGTCGGCATTCCCTGGTTTGACGTACCCAACCGATTAGCAATAATAATTTCATCTTCTCAAAGAAAGATGGTAAAGTCTGTGAGGGTGGACCTCCCAGAACTGCACAGAACCAGCCATAGGCTGCAATCAACAGGAGAAGGCCAATTTAAAAGTGGCATAGACTCTATTGATTTAAGGGGGTGTGTGCAATGAGATCAGGACTAACGTTCTATATGAGTATGATTTAATTATTTTTCTTGGGAATACAACACATTACTGTTGTCTATCTGTCTTTATGTCTATACAGTTCGCTATCCATTAAAGAGATTTCGAGATCACGTTTGTTTGCTTGTAGTTACGCAACTTCCTCACATGTAAACTGAAAATATGTCCAGCCACATCCCATTAAAACTAATTGTAAAACGGGCACAGAGACGTGAAACGTCGGCGATGGGGGAGAAGTAGAAGTTTGGTTGCTAGTGCGCGACCTATTACGTTGGTGACGCTTTTAAACCCTATGTAAGAGTGAGAGACTAGTAGCAGGTGCACCAACCCAGATGTGGAAACAATATTCCATGAAGCTGAGAAGAATGGATGTCTTGTTTACATAATAATCTCATTTGTGAGTAATCTTCTAGTACGTCAAGTAGAGACACGTTCTTCGCAGGAGCCTTGATAATGGTCTCAATATATTTATTTAATTAATTGGAGTTCTTGCTGATAGGAGTAATTTGTACGATTTAGAAAGTACCCTATGTATTTGTAAACCCATAAGTCGTCCATGCGTGAAATATTTTGTCACATCTAGGCCGGTGCATTTACCACTAGCCTCCCAATCTGAGACAAAAATCTTAAATCTAATAGCTCTCTTACAATTTACGTTCTTCTGGTCGTGTGTCGTGCTTAATGTATAAATAGTAGTAATTTTAGTGCTGGGATGAGGAATAGAGAGCGGAATCGGATATCGAAAAATGGGAACTTTTTCGGCTATTGGAATCGGGATAGGAATCGATAAAATATGTGCCTTTTTCTGGTACAAAAAAACAACAACAAAAAGAAACAATTTATTAAAGTTTTTGGTTGTTTATTTATTTGTTTTATTCATTTTTTGTTTAAAACTTAATTTACTAAATTTACCATTGCAGATACTAATGATAAACTAGCATTTTTTTCTTATTTTAAGCAACCAGTAAAGCTAAAATTTATAAATAACTCCTTCCTCCAACATAAACAAAAACATTTTTTCGTGTTTGCGAAAATATAAGCACATATTGCATGTGTTTTTCACGCTAATCCGATTTTTTTTTCCAACAATCTCAATAGAGATATTAAGAGATTTTAAAAGAATTGGAATCGATATCGGGATCGGGAAGTTATAACAGAATCTTTAATTGTATTCATATGAATACCCATTCTTGTATGCCTAGAGGTACCTGCAGGCAGCGGTAGCTTTGTAGTAGTAGTAGCGGACGACGGCGCATGTGTTGATATATCATAAAGCGAAAAGCAGCCGTAGGATTGTCGTAATATTATGCGATGCGCTGTCGCTGTCCCGCACGCGTATTTTACTCCTACTCACGCCAAAAAAAACAAAAAAAACAACATTGAAACCTCGAATTTAAAAACGAAGTATTCTCAAAGTGACTTCTACTTCCTTCAAATCTATTCATCCTCTCGTCTTCGCCTCTTCAAATAAACATCGCCCGTCCTTTTTCTTTCTGCTGTTTGCGCGCATGCACTCGATTGCCCCCCCCTCCCATTTTCCCTCTATCTCCGCCCTTTCCTCCCCTCTCTCTTCCCTCCACCTCTCTCTTCCCTCCCCCTCTCTCTCTCTCTCACTCTCTCTCACCATTCTCTCATTCACGATAATATCGTCAGAGATGAATTTGTTGTGCGTGTCTTGGATCACCGCTGCACTGCATATAAGACACGGACGCAAAGGAAACGCACGTGTTATTCTTTCTTCTAACAGCATGATGAACGCAGTAAATAAATATGTAAGCTTCCACGAAGTTAAGAGACGTTGAGTCTGGTCAATAATAAGATGGGTGACGATTCGAGAGAAACAGGTGTCTAAGTGCTCTCTATTTACCACGGCATTGTTTACAGTCGTCCTCTACTTCTTTTCTTTGGAATAATTGCACAGAATGTTACAAAAACTTATCGTATTTGATAGATTCAGAATTTATTTTATTTATTTATTTATTTATTTTTTTTTTTTTGTAATGGAGTGATAAATTTTTCGGCAACGAAAATAAATAATAACAATATTATCTAAGCCTTTGCATAAACAATAGTTAAATAATGAATCTAAATATGCACTATATATATATATATATATATATATATATATATATATATATATATATATATATATATATATATAAAAGTGAATATACATAATCGACAGAAAAACCGAACGGAAAAAAATATCCGCTTCGTCGATATTAATCAACTAATAAAGAATGATAAATAGATAGCTAATATAAAAAATAAAATACAAAATAGTAGAGTGATCGAAGCAAGAAATAAAAAAAAGTAGTTTATATATAAATATATATATGTATCTATATATATATATATATATATATATATAGATAGATAGATAGATAGATACATATATAGATAGAGAGATATAGTAAGTTATTAAAATATATGTGGCATATAAACTACACAGACTGTTCGGTTCTTCATCCTTGCGAGAACCTTTCAAGCTTTATCTTGATTACTATAAGTTTTCCCTGCCTCCCTCTATCCACATATCAAATATTTTTTTAATTAAATACTGAAAATCAATACATACAATATTATATCTTATAAAATTTTATGCGCATACATGCAATATATATATATAGACATATATATATATATATATAATATTTGTGCATACTAGAAAATATCACTCTTTGAATCACACATTGGCTTCTGCTTAATCTGTTTCAGTTGATTTGCAATACCAGACAAATAAAAACAAAAGACAGATTTAAAAGAAAAATGCACATTATCTCTTTCTTTTTTCATCTCCTCTCCAAACAATGTATTAAATACTCACTGTCTGGGATGATATTCCGTAATGTTTATACGGATGGTTCCCATTGTTTAATTGTTATCTTTCTTGATTACTTTAAATATTGATAAAAAAAAACAGTGAGAGAAAGGTATAAAGGTTTAGATAAATAAGTGTTGAGTATCAAATCAGATATAGCATGAGAATATTAGACTTATAGAAAGTTAATAAGAGATGAGTAATTTTATAAAGTATTTATAAATTGCAGTTACGATAATTAAATCTTTTTAAAGCATAACACAATCCCCAAACCGAAAATTTTATATGAGTAAAATGTAAAATAGAACACACGCACGCATACATATAATACTTTACTTTAATAATTATTACAATATTATATGTGTGGGTGTGTGGGGGATGATAAAAGTCTATATTCCTTATTTCAAGACGTTTTCAATCTTACCGCCTTATCTTAACCGGTAAGATGGGCAATGTCTTGAAGTTTGCGATATAGACCTTTATCATTTATTTGTATATGCTCTGTAGTTACATTGAGCTTCCTGAATTAAAGGATCGATAAAAATAAAAGAAATCATGGAAAAGTTCAAAAATATGTTTTTATAAACTTTAAAAGATAAGTTACAGAATTTAATTTGGAAATCATCAATCGTTTAATAGCATTTTCTAAACTTTACTAATTAAGTATGAAACTTTAAATAAAAATTGAATTAAAAAAATTCATATGATGTTATGTTTGTTAAACCTTAAAAATATATCTATTATTTAGCAATTAATAATACAAATATATAATCCTCAACTTAACAAATAATAAAAATAATAATAATTAATGCATAACAACAACGGAAGTAGAAGAAATAAACGAAGTTGAACTTCAAAAAATAAATGACGATGTATAATTTTCAACTAAAATAATAATTGCAATGAAAAAGTCTAATAATCATAATATTATCAACAACAATAATAATAATAATAATAATAATAATAATAATAATAATAATAATATGAAAACAACAAAATAGATGAAGTATATAGAAAGATAATTTCTGTATAGACGTATGAACCTGTGTATCGGTCACGCTTCACTTTCGTCTCACGCTTCTTTTGATAAACAGTCATCGGTTTAAAGTCTATGGAATATACGCAACTGAAGAACATGCGCGTGCTATCATTTAAAAATGAAATACGATTATCAGTAACGATACGCACGGCTACAAGAGAGGTCACGACAAACACATAATAGATAAAGTTTAACCTTTTGAGTTTTTTTTTTTTTTTTTAATAAAACTCGTACATATAATGATTGTGTGTGTTACTGGTATCGCTTTTTTATTTACAGGCAGACTGCATATCAGTAGACAAGCTCTGTAATAAACAAAGTATATATATATATATATATATGTATGTATATATATATATATATATATATATATATATATATATATATATATATATATATATATATATATATTGATCTCTTACCAGTTTCTCCTTTCGATATTGGATCTGCTGGTCACCAGTCACTTTCTCTCTTTCCCTCACCTTCCTTCTCGGTCTCTTTTCCTCTACATCTATTTCTTTCATTCTCCCGTTCTCGCCTTCCCTCTCCCTCTCTCATCCCTCTTCTTGACTCTGTCTAACTACATCTTCGTTTCCCTCTCCCTCGATTTCATTCTCCCTTTTACTCCCTCTCGACTTTTCTCACCCTCCCCTATATAAATCTCGTCCTTTCTTCCTTTCATTCAATATCGCCTCTCTGATTTACTGTCTTTCTTTCTTTTATTCTTTTCTTATTATCTCTCTCTCTCCCTCTCTCCTGTCTATAAATCCACACTTTTCTCAACCCTCACTTCTACTCTTCTAAATTTCTCACCAATTCCTATATCCATCCTTCTATTCTCTCTCCATGTAACCTTCTCTGTAATTTTCCTCATCTGTTAATATCGCTCTCTCCATAATCTTCTCACCTCTCCCTTTTTTTACATCCCCGACTCTTCATTACTCACCCTGTATTTCAATTTTCTTTTTTTCTACCTCCGTTTCTCTATACCTCTCTCATTGGCCTTTACCCTATTCGGCCTCTCACTATCTCTTTTCTTCTTCTTCTTCTTCTTCTTCATCATCATCATCATCATCATCATCTCTCCTTCTCTATTTCTCCTCATTCTTTATTTTCTTTTCCCTATCTCTCATTTTCTATTCACCTCCATCAGTCGCCATCTTCTATATTTTTACATTTTTCTCTTTCCATATCCCTGTCTCTGTATATTCTCCTTTATATACATTTTCTTTTTCCTTTTTCCTTATCTTAACCTCTTCTTTCTTTATTTCCTCTCGTTTAGCTTCTGCCTCTCTTTCTGCCCCCCTCTCTCTATCTCTTCCTTCATTTTTTTTTTTTTTGGAGTTTATTTACTTCATTCATTGCATCTTCGGATATCGCAACTTATATCTAGCGATCGATCTGTACGCTTCCGTTTTTATCTATTGGACGCATGTCGCTATGAATAAAATTAAGATAAAATAATATTCTCAGAACGTTTCAGTCCTTTCCCACAATCTGGTCCTCCCACCCGCATAAGTTCATCTAAAAAAGGGTGGAGTGCGCGATTTACCAAATGGATACCGTCACAGGTTATGAAATTATCAACGCCACGTTGAAATCCTAGCCGATCTGTTGTGACTATTAGTACTGTTTAAAATGTAACAATGACAAGCTTTTTGCTTTAAACGAGTTATTTAGAATGTTTATAAAACGAAGAGTTATTAGAGAATTTAAAAGTAAAGACGTATTTACGTTCAAATGTAAAATGGCTTAGATAGATACAAACATATTGCACAAAAAAATTCATAATAAAAATAGTGCTGACAAAGTTATTGAGAGATAAGAAAATATATGTTATATCGTGGAGAGCTTCTTAATATATATTCGCATATTTATGACAACCTTTTGTCCCTTGAGACCATGAAATTCAGCATCTAGTTTGGATCAGTGCAGCGTCTACTGTGGCTAAATAGTCAAACTTTAGATCTGCAGCTACGTTGGCAGTTGCTGCCGGTGTATTCAACGGTAGAAATAGTGGAGGCGACAGGAGTGGACTGTATCCTCTCTTCCCTGTGGGTTCTCTTTTCTTCACGTTGTCTTTCTCTCTTCTGCTAATTTGATGCTGTCCTTGACTTTGCTCGCCAGGTTGTGCGACCGGATGTCTCTGATTCGAGATTTTGTGGCTGAATGCCACAACTCCTCGGGTCTGTTGCATGTGTCCTTGTAGCGCAGAGTTGGTTGTCCGATTGGCGGTGTTCCAGAGACGAGTTCACCATACATAAAAAGATCATAAATATTACAAAATGAATTTTACGACAAATATTGAACGAGTTATACCTGGAATATACAAGGGTTTGATATTGTTGGAAATAAAATTCCTAATAGTGAAACCGACGCCTGATTCACGTTTCTCATAACTTGTTTTCATATTCAATAGAGAGTGCACCCACCTTCAACTTCCTCTAACTCTCGTATACTAGCAACTTTTTTTCCGGGAAAAGCTGCAACATCAATTTTATGTTTCTCTCACACATGTGCTATGGTAGCAGTTTTTCGTTCAGGGTAATTTTCGTTATCTTAGACAGTTCTCACATATCAGGACGAAATGAATATATTTCTTTCATGCATTTTCTTTTTACTTTTGATTTGTGTGCAGTATTGGGTGCCCAGATATTTGGAACTAGTGGCAAGACAAGACAAGTTAACAATGTCAAGGTCACCTTTTGTAGACCTCTCCCCATAAAAGGAAAGCGGGGTCAGTCTAAAAAAAGACTACTTAATTATAAAAGGGGAACATGAATCGCATAATTCCTTCCATCGAATTCACATGGTCTGAATAGGTATAGGATATACCACACGTCACATAGTAAACGATCGCAGGATTTTCTTGTGACAGTGTTCCGTCCCCTAGATCAGTTGTGAATCGACACTAAAACGTTTGATCAACCCATGAAGGCTCTCTTTGCGCCTGGACAATATGCCAGGTGTTTCTATGTCCTCTGTTAACTTGCGGTGTCGCCTTTTCCCTGATACAGCAGAACTGCAGTAATTACCCCGGATCCAGGGGTCAACGGAAAGGCAAGCAAAACAGTCGGTACCAGCGAGTCTGCAGGAAATAAAGGAAAAGTGTGGCAGTGCTTCACAATCCGCCTATCGGGAACTTAACCAAGATTTTTATCATAGTGTATTCCCTTAGCCTTTGCCTTTTTCATGATATCCACAAAACAGTATAAGTATTTGCAGAGTTACTTAGTATATATATATATATATATATATATATATATATATTCCTTTTTTTTTAACTGTCAAAACGCGTATCAGCGTATAAAAAAGTAAAAATAAACTTGCCTGTTAGGAAGTGCTTCGCACACAAGTACGATCCAAGCTACAACAGTCGATATATATATATATATATATATATATATATATATATATATATATATATATATATATATATATGTATATATATATATATATATATATATAAAATAAAAATAAAATAAAAATTACAATTAAATTTACCAAAATGATCCAAGGTGGTAAAACTAAAGTATTCTATGAATATTAAAGAATTAATATTTATAACGTAATCTCAACCTTGTACCTATTTGTGAATTAAGCTATGGAATCTGGCCTTTTAGATTATTTTGGACCATCCTCCAATTACGCGTTTTTCTCGGATTTTACTTTTGCGAATGGAAATTTAACTAACTTTCTGGATTTACATTTTTGGATTTTACCGTCATTGGATACTTTACCTTTCACCAGACTATTCATTCTCGTGAAATCACCTTTTTCTTCACCATATTCCCTATGCTTCACTTTTTGTTATCAAGTAAGATCTTTGACTTACTTGTTGTTTCATCAAATACTTTTATATGCAAAATCCTATCCCGCATTTTGCTAATTCCTACCCTCTGATGAGAAGGAAAGTATTTCTTCGAAACTCCGCGGATTAAGGACATCCACTTATTTAGTGTTTCCTTTTCAAATTAAATATGTTTTTAACTATTTTTCAAAGTGTTTTAACGTGTTTTATTAAGTATTTGCTGATATATATATATATATATATATATATATATATATATATATATATATATACTTTTAAGTTCTCGTTAAATAATTTCTTAGCAGCGCTTGCTTTATTCTATCTTTCGAAAATGAAAACCATTTTGATTTTTTTTATTAAATCTTATATCTATAATCCGCATTTCTATTTTCAAAATTTGATCAGTCAATCACACGATATCTCATGCCTAAAATTCTGTTGTTGAGCTTAAAGAGCCATGATTAACAATTTAAATTTGAAATAATTTGATCTACTACTCTCCAATTGGTGGATTGCATCTAATTTATTATTATACATTGTAAAACCCGTAAAACATTTCCAACACAAACTGAAATGTAGAAATATGTATTAGTTTATGTCTGACGCATATTCTTACAATTTGAAAAAGATCTGAAATATCTGAGCTTTTCGCGAAAAATTTTTTCCCATTTTTATTTTACTTTTCAAGAAAGTCAATTAAAATAAATATATCTCACGTTACCATACATCACAGCTGACGCAATTACCTCATGTCCATTGATGATGGTTGGGACAAAGTATACACTTTTTTTCAGGACCTTCTTGTTTTTTGCCAAAATTGGTTGGAACCAAGCTGCTTCTCAGTTACTTTGGACTTGACGGCACGAGCATACAATTCTCTCGTGTTCTTTATTACTCTTCATAGTGGTGGCTGGCAGTCCTGAAGGTGGCTTTGGTCTCAGTACATCTATTATGTTGAAAGCAATGGAAATAGTGATTTCTGTGCGCAATGGCAGCCGCGCATTCTTGAGAGAACCACGGCAGGCTGTTATTATTTTTTTTTTTGCGGGAATTAATGGGAGGGTATGGAGCGGTCTATATCTACAATTAACCATTCACTTAGGTCTGATACTATGGAGGACGCATGCTTTTTAAACATGGAACGAAAAGATAGATTTGATATAAATGTACGAAAGCTATGCCAGTCAGCCATGGAGTATCAATATACTTTAGGATGTAGAGGTATGTCGGAGGAGTTATTACATCTTGTTTTTATCTAAACGGAGACAACAGAGTGGTCGGACGATCCCATTGGGGCAATACAGAAGACGAACATAGCTTAGGCTAGGGGACTTGCATGCTGACCGTCAGTGTCGCCCACCCGGGTGCATTCGTGAACAATCTGATTTAGGTTATAAGCAACAAAGAAATCATTACAGAACCTCTCCTAATCATCTGTCTTGTTTTAGTGGGCTAGCCATTCCACATTGTGAAAATTGAAGTCTCCACAGACGTGAATGTTAGGCTAAAGGATGAACAGAGAGGATGTGGTCAAGTTTCTCAGACATGCTATTAAAGATAGTAACTCCGCTGTTATGGGGGCGATAGAGGACAAATATAAACGCAGTGGTTTGAGCAAGCGCAATCCGAAAGCACGTACAGGGTAATTTAGGGTCTCCTCTGGAGAAAGTCATCTCTAAGGTAAGCACATATTCCATGTTCATGTCGATCTTGTTGTTAAATTAGAATGCCATTTAATTACAAACTCACTGAGAAAATGGTAGGTCCAATGCCAGTTTCACTTAGGAATAATAGGTCTGGTTCGGTATCCTGTAATTAGAAGGTTGGAATGTAGACCCATGATCATAGAGATGGAGACATATTAGTGGGGTGGGGGTCATCGTTGTAAATTGGAGTTCTGGGTATAATAATGTATTTTTGCCTGAGATTTTGGATGATGGGGTTTTAAGATTTGTGGAATAGGTCGACAGACTTGGTTAGATGAAGGGAGGGAAAATAAGCAAAAAAAGAAGTGAAAAAATATTTTTGTAGACCATGATAAAGTAAAGCCGTAACAATTACCCACAAATATGATATTCGAGAATGCCCATCAGAAGCTACTGAGTTCATTCACCAAATGACAATACAGCAGCCCCAGTACTTTCCTCCTGCTAATAGGACAACCTTCCTTAGTGGTAGGTCCAAGTTTCGAGTCCCTGACTACCAGGTTGATAACGCCAGCCCAGAAAAACGTTTACCTCCAGATCCCTTATGCGACATGGTTTACAAGGATAGAAAAAGAATAATTTCCGATATCTCAGGCGACTGCTTACTCAAAAAAAAAACACTAGAATACAGCTTTTCCTCCCACTTTATCAAAAAAAAATCACTCGTTCTAAATGAGGACTGGAAAACAAATTGGGAGTAGCGAAAGTTATATGTATTGTCTACTTTCCCTAAAAAACTGATAATAATATTAATATTCTACTTAATATAAGTTCAATTGACCTGTTATGGTCTACAAAAATATTTTTTCACTTCTTTTTCTGGCTTATTTTCCCTCCCTTCATCTAACCAAGTCTGTCGACCTATTCCACAAATCTTAAAACCCCATCATACTTCACAAGATATCCAGCTACGGTATTACTGGAAATGTTTTCTCAATCATTAAATCATTTCTCTCTGATAGGTTAATAAGAGTAGTGGTTGGTGGGCAGAAATCAGAGGCCCACAGTATTAATGCTGGAGCCCCCCAGGGGTCCATTCTGGGCCTAACTCTCTTCCTGATCTACATCAATGATCTCCCAAAACACATACTTAAATCATTCGTTGCCATCTATGCTGATGACACGACCATCTATGGCAACGCATCAAAGGCCGTAAATGACAAAGTTCTCTCTAATTATCTCTCCTCTGATCTTGAGCGCGTGGTACAATGGGGGAAGAGGTGTCTGGTCACTTTTAATGCATCCAAAACCAAGCTTCTATTTTTACATCATCAATGCTCTGATCCCCATCTGGCATCAATTGAAACGGATTGCTCTCGTCTTGGGGAGGCCCCATGTTTTGACAAGCTTCTGGGTTTGACCTTTACTCCTGATCTGAAATGGAACACGTACATCAAATCTGTTGCCCGGGACGCTGGGAAAATGGTGGGATCCTTCTACCGCTCAAGAGGATATCTCACTACTAATGGAATTCTCTATCTGTATAAAAGCCAAGTACGTCCAAGGATGGAGTACTGCTACCACATCTGGGCAAGAGCTGCTAAAAACAGCCTATCCTGCCTTGGCAGAGTACAAAATAGTATTCGTGGTTTAGTGTGGGATGCCCTTTTCTCTTCCCTGCAACCTCTCTAACACAGAAGAGACGTTGCGAGCCTGTCTTTGTTTTATCGTTATTTCCATAGCAGGTGGTCGTCTGAGTTCCAATCCCTCGCCTCCCTCGCCAATCTTTCACGAGAAACACCCATCTGACTGAAACTACTGTCAATAATTTCCCCCACTCTTTTTCTGTGCCTAAATCCAAACTTAGATTCCATGAGCAAAACTTCTTTCTTAGAACTGCACGCCAGTGGAACTCTCTGCCGCTTGCCTGACTACAACTTGGACGTCTTCAAGTCCAACATAAACAAACTCCTGACGAACCGCCCCCTTAAATAAGACACTCTATCAAAACCCCCAATACTAATGATTGCTACAATACTATCTGATTGATTACTATACACGCAATAACCCTTATCCCTGAGTGGCCTTCGGGCCTTGATAAATAGTGACCCCAATGTAAAAAAAAAAGTATGGCGAAAGGCTGGATTTTTGTTTTCTTTATTTCATTTAGTTAGGGGGGCTAACTAACTGAAATAAAGAAAAAAAAATCCAGTAGACAAATTTAACATGGGTAATTCTTGAGCAATTCAGCTTCATATCTTGGAGTCATTCCTTACTTAATTTAAATGGAAATTGTGTATCCCTTTTGTTTACATTTATTAGTATGTCTATTTGAAAAGTATACTTAAAAATTTAATGGCGTCGGCAGTTTCTTTTTTTTTTAATTTTTTTTTTTTTTGTTTTTTTTGCAAAAGAAATGTGCGAATGCGTTGAATTGAAAATTGGAGAACATGTTTATTTTGAGAAAATTTGACAAGTAAATCACAAGCCGCAAATTGACAACTAAAAATTCCAATAATAAATTTTGCAAAGGTATTCGGGGAAGGGGGTGAGCGGGGGCAAGTGTAGAAAAAATCAATTGGGTAAATGAATTTATACATAATTGAAAAAAAAAAAAATACATGACTGAAAGAGAAACAAGACATTTTAAAATATATTTTCTTAATATTTACCAGGTTATAAGGTTTACATCTGTAATTTTTTAGCAACTCGGTTAAAGTTTCTTCATGTCTCTTCCGACTGGTTTTGAATGGAAAGTTTCGACTCCTTTTTCTTGACACGCAAAATAGCAACACGCTATTGTATTAATATATAGATGCGCTATGTAGGTCATTTAATACTTCGGATTAACTCATAATACTTATCAAATGTAATGCTGTATTATTCCTTTTATAGTTCCCGGACTACATTGAATTAACAAAAGACAGAAAAATGCATTTTTTTCTGACAATGCTGCATTAATATGCGCCTGTTCTGTTTCTTATTACTGGCGATTAGAGCTCTACTGAAGCCACCAAAATAAAATTAAAGATGCCCTAGAGAACTACACAAACCAAACCTTTTGAGTATTTTACAATATCCTTAATCGGAATATAAGAAGTGTTAAATAAAAATGACAAGCCATTACCGGAAGGAATATATTGAAAATACATTGTTCTGTTTCAAAATTATGCTTATAAAAACAGAATCCCCAAAATTTGATCCGCTCCTCCCCCTTAATATTGCACTTAAAGATTCGGAAACACTTCCATGGTATTTCTCAAGTAAAAATGAATGCTGACTAGAAATCAGAAAGGTTCTATTTGTGGGCTAAAAAACTTTGAAAATATTGTTTATTCTTGTGAGCTGATGCAGTTCAGGCTTTTGCCAGTCATAATTTATGCCAACACAGCGTGCCGAAACAATTGCATTCAATGTAGTGACAAATAAAAGAAAAACCTTCCGAAAATGAGTGTATCTATCCTTATTAATGTGGCATGCCTTTCTCTTTTTGTCTCTCTTACACACACACACACACACACACACACACACACACACACACACACACACACACACACACACACACTCTCTCTCTCTCTCTCTCTTTATATACATATATATATACATGTATATATATATATATATATATATATATATATATATATATATATATATATATATAAACAAAGACTTCACTGGGTCTTTTACCTCCAACATTGAACACTTAGAGTAACAGTGCAACATTTTCAATGAATTCAAAACCAAATTTCTATAATATCACAACGAACCTCTTTTTACACACTTGTCCATAATTGATATAGATGTCTTCCGCATCCACAAAACACTCCGCTTCGATAATCTTTTCAGATTTACTTTGACCGTTAACCTGCAATAGAAGGCATATCAAATCTGTTGCCAACATTACTTAAAAAATGCTCGCGTCATTTAATTTTTCCATAAAGTATCACACGCCTTACGCAATTCTCTACGTGTATAAATGCCAAGCACGCCCTAAAATAGAGTATGGTGGCACATCTGTAAGGAGCGGATCGGTATACGTATACTGCTTTGTCAGTGTTCAGAAATGGCTCCAAAATATCGAAGGCGATTCTCCTTTTTCCTCGCTGCTACCTCTTTCCAAGCGAAGAGTCGTTGCGAGGCTGTTTCTGTTCTATAGCTATTTTCATGGCAAGTGCTCGTCAATGAATTCTCTGCTTTCTTTTCACAAAAAGCGCGTGTCATTCGGCAACCACTACTGTCATGCCCCCTTACTTTCTACCAGTACCTTAATCTAAACATAAATAAAGCTTTTACCCCCCTAGTGGCCGCCTTTGGAACTCTGTTCAACTAGCTTGCTAACCAACAGACTTTAATATGGTCGTCTTCAAGATCCATGTAAACAAATTCTTGCTATCGCACCTCTTAATTCCCACCAAAAACCACCATGAAATTATTGTCACTGATCACCTGACACATACTAAGCCTTATCCAGGATTAGTCTCCCGGCTTTGATAAATGACGAGTTTCTTGTGACCAATATATATATATATATATATATATATATATATATATATATATGGGTCTCTTTTTCTGTATTTAGAGTGTTATTAGACGGATCATCATGAATTTTCAAATGTATATTTTACATAAATCAAAGTATTTAAAAGAACACTTTTGTAAATGTAAAACATAAGAGGTTGTATGAATAAACAGATTTATTAAACGATTGTTCAGAATTTTGAAGGATATATTCGCGACTACTATTTAAGTAAAATAGTAACGTATTTTTTTGCATATATTAACTTTATTTTTTGCCTACATTAACTAATCGTCACTCGCAATAAGTCTTCCAAAATATATGTTAGATGCCAAAATGTTAAAAAAAAAAAATGATCTGTATCAATCACATTATGAGTTAACACATTTTAAAAAATCGCTGAACGTACGTGAGCTTCAATAATTTTGGTAAAATAAAAAAAATATCAAACTTGTCATGAAAGATCATGAACTTCGTATTATAGGAAACGCCGTGAGTACCGTATATATATATATATATATATATATATATATATATATATATATATATATACTAGCATTTCAGCCCGGCTTTGCCCGGGTGTTTTGAGGTGTACGCTTAGCAAAACAAAAAAAAGTCAATTTTTTTTTAATTTGACCCCTAATATGACCCCTTAAAATTTATAGTTTCGGGCTCAAATCACTTTATTAAGTTAGATCCAGGTTCAAGGAACCTATATCTAAAATTTCAAGTGTATAGACCCAAAATTGTCGGAGGAGTTTGGTAGAGTTCTTAAAGGTCAAATCGTTGAAATTTGACCCCTTAACAGCCAAATTTCTGGCTGACACCCGTCACATCGATTTTCCCAAATCTCAGTACCCGGTATTTCAAATTTCGAGTCTATAGACTAAAAATTGACAGAGTTATTGCGTAGGGAAATGTACACAGACAGACAGACAGACAGACACGTTCACTTTTATAGATATATAGATATATAATATATAATATATATATATATATATATATATATATATATATATATATATATATATATATATATACTAGCAATTCAGCCCTGGCTTTCTAGGGCCGTATATACTGTTCAGAACGTTATGTGCGTATATATATATATATATATATATATATATATATATATATATATATTAAAAAGTTTGACTCATGTCCAGGTAACCTACATCTAACATTTCAAGGGTTGGCGGAAGAGTTTGGTAGTCTGCAAAGGTCAACTCTTTCGACTTAGACCTCTTGGCAGCAAAATTTTCGCCTAATAACAGATTTAAAAGTTTGCTGCGTGTCGAAATGTCCTTTATGTAAAATTTAAGATGTGTAGACCCAAAACTGACAGAATAGTTTGCTAGAGACCGCAAAGGTAAACTATTTTGAACTTTGTCCGGTTGGTAGTAAAATTCTCGCGTAAAATCCGATGCAAAAGCTTGCCCTGTGTCTGAATATACTTTATGTAGAAATTAAAATGTTTATACCAAAAGTTGCCTGAGTCATTTTGTAGAGACCGCATATGTAAGGATTTTTAAATCTTTGACCCCAATTTTGACCCCTTAAAATTTATTGTTCTTGGCTAAAATCAAATTAAAAAGGTTGATGCATGTCGAAGTAAACTACATCTAAAATCTCAAGTGTTTAAACGCAAAATTGACGGGAGAATTTGGTAAAGTCAGACAATTTAATTATGACCCCTATAACAGCACAATTTCTGGCCGAAAACCGATTTCTCAATACCAGTTATGTCAAATCTAGAGTCTGTAGACTGAAAATTGACAGATTAGTTTGGTAGGGAAATGTACACATACAGACAAAATGTTTCGGTTTCATAGATGTATATATATATATATATATATATATATATATATATATATATATATATATATATATATATACAGTATATGCTTATATATATATAAACATTTATATATATATATTTATATATGTATATATATGCTTTAAGGAGAGTTTAACTTTGAATTTAATATATATATACAAATAATAAAATAATTAAGCTAATTATAATAATTATAATAATTGTAATAATTAGAATGATTATGGAGATTTATTATTTCATACGTCATAAAAAAGAAAAGAAAAGCCTATAAATCGTAATGAGAAAACAAAATTGTTCATACATGCTGCGCAAAGATCTTTTTTTTTTCAAATATTGCATTTCTGTGTTATATCTCCAAAACAATAATTGAGAAAATATTTAAAAAAGTCTTTTGACTTTACATAATCTACTATGTTTTTAAGTTTTCTCGCCCAGACATTCTGCTGTGAACGGGTCAAATTTCACCGATTTGATCATTGAAAACTCCACTAAACTCCTCAGCGATTTTTGGTTTGAACACTTGGAATTTCAGATGTAGGTTACTTCGACAATGGCCAAACATTTTAATTCAATTTGAGCCAAAAACAATAAATTTTAAGGGGTTAAATTAAAAAAGAATTGACCTGTACGGTCACTACCAAATTTTGGTCCAAACATTTTAAATTTTACATAAAGAGTATTAAGACATAGAGCAAGATTTTTAATCGTTTTTTTGCCCAAAATTTTCCTGCCAAGGAGTGAAAGTCCAAAAGATGTGATCTTTGCGGTCTCTAGTTAACAATTCAAACAATTTGGGGTCAAAGTATTTCAAATTGTGCATAAAGTATAGTCAGACATGCTGCAAGCTTTTTAATCAGTTATTGGGCGGGAATTTTGCTGCCAGATGGTCAAAGTTGAAAAAGTTGACTTTGCATACTCTACCAAACTCCTCCGCCAATTTTGGGTCTCAGCCCTTGGAATTTTAGGTGTAGTTTACCTAGACATTACTCAAACTTAATATTCATTATCCTATATGTATGATCACTGAAACTCGTGTGTGTATTAAAATACGCCATATATATATATATATATATATATATATATATATATATATATATATATATATATGTATATATATGTGTATGTATATATATGTATGTATATATATATATGTGTACGTATATATATGTATGCATATATATATGTATGCATATATGTATATATATATGTGTATATATATGTGTATATATATATATATATATATATAATTGTTGTATAAGTTGGTTTTCTAGATGCAGATCCACTTAAACTCCTGTTTGTTTGTTAAATAGTGCATAATTGAGGGCAGGGCAGGTGAATAGTATGTTTTTTATAAGCACATTATATGGGTTACATATGTGGATAAATATTTTAGTGGAATCTCCATTTAGCGAGACTCACTTCATCAGACCGAACAAATCTACCCAGCCACCTTAAAATACTGGCCGTCCGTTTTTCTACGGTTTAAGCCACACCTAAATATCTTTTTTTATATATACAAAATGAATGAACATTGCGTTTCGTTTCAGTGTCCCCCATTTTTACGGTTTGATTAAATGGGTCTCCTTAAATTGAGATTCCTCTGATACATGCATGCACATATGTAACCAATAATTTATATATATATATATATATATATATATATATATATATATATATATATATATGTGTGTGTGTGTGTGTGTGTGTATGTGTATATATGTGTATATATATGTATATATGTGTATATATATGTATATATGTGTATATATGCATATGTAAATATGTATATACATGTATATATTTTTATATGTATATATACATGTATATTTGTATATATATGTATATACCTTTATATGTATATATACATGTATATTTGTATATATATATATATATATATGTTCAGTTACATACACATGTATATATGTATAT
>NC_136505.1:35501237-35518737 GCF_053919585.1 Euprymna scolopes | reverse complement strand
ATATATATATATATATATATAATTTTGATTGCTTCATTTAATCATAAATTAATATACAAATATATAATTTTATGCGTAAATTTATCAGTATTTACTTCAACAGTGCTCAATACATACATAGAGCTAGGCAGTACGTTACGAATATATATATATATAGCAATTAAGCTCAATTGCAATATATATTTTCATAACTTACTATATATATATATATATATATATATATATATATATATATATATATATATATATAGTAGATGTATGTACGTATGTCTTTCGATCTGTGTGTAAATATTTATCCAGTGAACTAATAATACATCGCTTTTCAACAAAAATTGTATTATTAACCAACGATTGTTTGGAACGAGTAAAATCTTTGTTGGATAGATGACTAACGCATGCAGACATATATCGACAAGTTGAAAGGCATAATATTCATTTTAACTTGGTGACATTTTAAAAATTCTTTCTGCGCATTCCCAAATTCAATTCATTTCTTCAATGTTTTTTAATAGTAAATCATTTTTTTACTTATCTCTCGATAGCTTTAATGGTAGGAAATGTTTTCGTTTCGATTCAAGCTGATGGCAACCAAGTAATTTGTGTTTCTAACTTTTGAAATCGATGCTATGTATATCATTAGATACAATATCATATTCAATAGAGAATTGGCTCTGTAATAACAAATAAGAAATCTGCATGAATTAAAATATATTTAAGCAAGACCGCTCCCCCCAGCTAGTATTTAATACATATACACATCAAGTAATAAACATAGAAATACCTTCAAACTAACCATAAAAATAAAATCAAAGTAGTACTTTTAGTTAATTACTACTGTAAATTATCTTCAAAAATCTCTGCATGTATTTTTGTTTCCCTACGAGGGCAAAATTAAACACAGCTATTTAATGGGACGGATATTCAGTTCTTCCAAAAATGAGGAGATCGAAACCGAATTCCAAACTATATATATACTAGCATTTCAGCCCGGCGTTTCCCGGATGTTTGGAGGTGTATGTTGAGCAAAAATAAAAAAAAGTGGCAGTAGGAAGGCAGGCTCGAACCCGTACAGCGAAAGAGGAAAAGAATGGGAAAAAACGTGACGGCTTTGCTGTTACGACCACCGCCAAACCGGGAGTGACGTAGATTGTAATTAATGCTAAACAATCGAAAGGAGAGGATGACTTTCGAAAATATCGGCGAAAAAAATCAACCCCTCCCTGTAGAAAAGTGCCCAGTTGAGGGTGAAGAAATTAATGTTTTTGGCACATTTTTTCCGTATTTTTCGTCTGAAGGGTATAGCTTTAAAACGATACTGATATTTTAAAATTCGTCGCATCTGTCGAAAGTTTTAGGCAGGCATGCAAACATACATATATACATTTATATATTGATAGCTCAAATTTTCGACCCAACCCGATTAAAAAGCTTGCCCTGGCTCTGAGTACCCTTGATGTAAAATTTCAAATGTTTAGACCAGAAATTGTCTGAGTAATTTGGTAGAGACCACATAGTTCAATTTTTTTAAGCTTGACCCCTATTATCACCTCTTAACATCTATTGTTTTGGGCTCAAATCAAGTTATTAAGTTAGATCCATGTCCAAGGAACCTTTATCTAAAATTTCAAGTGTTTAGACTCAAAATTGTCGGAGGAGTTTGGTAGAGTTCTCAAAGGTCAAATCGTTGAAATTTGATCACTTAGCAGTCAAATTTCTGGCTGAAAAGCGATCACATAGATTTTCCCAAATCTCAGTATCCTGTATATCAAATTTCGAGTCTGTAGACTGAAAATTGACATTGATATATAGTTTGGGATTCGGTTTCGATGTACCCGAGTCATATAGATATACATATTCTTTTATTTTGAAATGGCAACCCTATAATATATAAAAATCGATAACACATTAACTCTATAATAATATATACGAAATCTCCAAGAATTAAAATATCGTATTTAAGCTTAATTTATGATCGGGCTCTACCGGGGTTCGGGTTAGCTTACATAAATGCTTTCGTAGTTTTAACAAAAATGCTGCAACAATATTCATTTACACTGAATATCTACAGAATGCCAACATCAATATATTGATTATGAATGAGTCGCATGTGGAATTTCCACAGGTCCCGCTAGTTACTATTATTATTATTATTATTATTATTATTATTATTATTATTATTATTATTATTTACTCATTAGGAGTAGTGACACAGGTCATTATCAAAGATTTCTCTTTGAGAACAGCTTGTGGCGTTCTCTACTGTCTGAGTCACAACAAGTCCTCCCAGATTTCGATTACTCTCCACCATTTTCGTTAACCTCTCCAGATGAATTTGCATGATCGCAACAGCCGCGTACCATTGACTTCTTGTTGGCATTGACCATTAGTTTTCACGAAAGTGGATGGCAGTAATCCTCCCCAAGGTTCCAGTTTTCTTTGCACTCATCCAGCGGAAGCCTGACTAGTGCTTTGTTTCTTAGGTCTGTCAATCCTCCCTTACCCTCCTCACTTATTTGGTGTAGTTACAGTTAATAGAATAGTGACACACACACGCACGCGCGTACGCAAAAAGGAGATGAGGCAGGGGCGGGGGGGGTAACTGACAATTATACGGTTTCAGTTTTCATGTTATTTGTTTTACAGATGTAGCAGTTTCTGTAAGTCCAGATTGTGCATGTAGCTCATGTGCGTTTATATCCGCACTTAACGGGGTTTTTTTTTTAAATGTTTCCACCGTTTTCATTATTGTTATCCCTTTACCTTCTCAGCAATTCCCCTGATTCCAATTTCTCCCATTAATTTTTCAAAATCTCTCGGTGATGCTCTTTGTGCTCCTACTATTAGTGATGTTATCTTAACTTTCTTCTTCTTCTTCTTCTTCTTCTTCTTTATCTTCTTCTTGTTATTATTATTATTATTATTATTATCATTATTATTATTATTATTATTATTATTATACGTAGAAGTAGTAGGATGAGGAGGAGGAGGAGGAGAAGGAGGAGAATTTACTTAATCATTAGCAGCCCTGTCACAGATCATCATCAGATTACCCAATGACAACCACCTATGGTGTTCCCTGGAATCTGTGTGACAACAAGTTTCCTCAGATTTCCGGTACTTTCTACCGCCTTCGTTGACCATTGCAAGTGAATTTGCCACATCGCAACAGCCGCTTGCCATTGAATTTTCGCTGGCAATAACCATTGGTCGTTACTGAACTTTGGGTGTTAAGAGTCCCCAAGATCCCAGTCTCCTTAACACCCATCAATTGGAGGTCCGATTACTGTTTTCTCCCTAAACCTTTCCCATCATCTTTGGTCCCTCCTGACTATGTGGCGTGGTACAAGTCGATCCCGACACCACAATCTTTTTTTTTTAGGGGCTGGGAGTATCGGAAGTAGTTACTAACAGTTTTGCAGTTTCTATTTCCTTGATTGCACTTTTATTATTATTAAATTACTAGGAGTGTTCACATAGGTTATCATTAAAGAAATCACTTTGAGATCATCATCATCATTATTATTAACAATAACAAACCACAAAGAATAGTCACACAAGCCACCATCAAAGATTTCTCTTCGAGAATAACCTATGGTGTTTCCTGGAGTCTGGGTGACAACAAGTCTCCCCAGATTTCCAGTACTCACTACCTCTTTCGATAAATTTTGCAAATTAGTTTTCGTTTTCGCTACAGCCGTTTTCCATTGATTTCTCGTTGGTAGCGACCATTGCTCTTCACTAAAACTTGGGTAGCAACAAGCCTTCCCAAGGACACAGGTCCTCTTCGTACTTACTCAGCGGAGGTCTGGCTAGTGCTTTCTCTTTTCGGTCCTTCCATCCTCCTTGACCTTTCTCGATTTTTTTTTTTTTTTTTTGTAATGTGGCATAAGTCCAAACAGAATTTTCTGTGGGGTGGGGGGGGCGCTGATGAATTTATTATTATTATTATTATTATTATTATTATTATTATTATTATTATTTTCAGTCTTTTCTTCTTTTATTTCTTGAATTTTTTCCTCGTTACTTCATACCTTCGATTACTTCATCTTGTAATTTCTTCTTCTTCGGTTTCATTTTCTCTTCGAACCTTTCTTATGCAGGTTTGATATTTTTTTTACTTTTTTTTTTCTTGCCGCGTTTTCTCTTTCCACATATTCTACATCTTTTTGCATCCTTTCTACTCATAATTCTTCTTACAGCCAGTAAAAAAGAAAACTAAATAAATGTCGTATTGTATTGATTTTGTCTCATCTTCATCAACTCTGAATTTTTGTCGCACATGTCAAAGTCTTCGCACCTTTCTTGTCGGACACATTCGTTTCTATGTGTTTCATTTCAATTTCATCTCTCTATACATATTTCTCTCCTTCTTTCGCGTTCCTTTCTTTCTCTGAATATATATATATATATATATATATATATATATATATATATATATATATATATATATACATACACATATATATATACGTGTGTGTATACGTATATATGTGTATATATATGCATACACACACATATATATATACATATACGTATATATACACTTATATATGTGTGTGTGTGTGCACGCACGTATGGTGTGTATATGTTTGTATGCTATGTATATGTTTGCATGTATATATATATACATATATATATATTATATATATACACACACATGTATATATATATATATATATATATATATATATATGCATGTATTTATCGCACATGTTAAGTCTTTCATCGCACTTTTTTGTCAGACACATTCGATTAGTTGTTTATTTTTTTCAATTTCATTTTCGTCTCTCTTTCTCTCAATATATATATATATACATATATATATATATATATATATATATATATATATATATATATATATATATATATATATATATATATAATCTTTCTCAGATCTTTCTCATTCGTTTCATTCCTGCGTCCGTTCTATTGCCTTCTTTGTCTTTCCGTATCCATCCTACCTTCTTCCTCTTCTCCTTCCCTTGGTCGCCCACCCTACAAGCGCTGACGCACTTTACCGACACGATATCACCGCTCCATTCTGTAATAAACAACTCTCCTGCTTAGTGCGTTCAACTACCTCGCTCTCCTCCGACGCGTTGCTCTTCAATACTTTTCTTCTTATCAAAGGATTAAGGGAAGGATTTAAAACTAACCGGCTGTACAAGGGGGTAGAAAAAAGAGACACCAACTCCTGCTTCTCAATCGGCAGTTACCGTCAGATGAAGGCAGGAGAACGCTTCCCCCGGCCTGTTAACACCGTTTCACACTCATGGATTTTCCGACGTATACCTGAAAGTGTTTTTAGTTCTGTTTTGATCACTACAACCGGCAGTGTTAAGAAAAGCGCACGCAGTTGCAGCCCGTCGCCCGCTAACTGTACCAGGAATGCGACCGAGTGGGACCCTGCCATTGTCAAAATCTGCGCGCACTGGCGAGGTCCCTGGGCTTTGCATTGTCGCCGGCAGGACTGTGCGCCTAATTCGAAACATGTTCATCGGTTGGGTCACTCTGCTGGTCATTTCACTTGCCACGATGGTGCAAAATGTCGCCGTTCCTACGGACGAACAGCGACTAATGACGGAATTACTTACGGACTACGATCCGGCTTCAAGGCCAGTTTACAACGCATCACATGCCGTAGTTGTCAAATTTGGAATCACTCTTACCCAACTTTCGGATATGGTAAGTACCACAGAGGGTGGGGATCAATAATAATATCAGGGATATATATATATATATATATATATATATATATATATATATATATATATATATATATATATATATATATATATTATACATTATAAAAAAATCTGAAGCGGTTTATTTTGTTGTAAAAAAGTGCAAATGAAAGAAAAAAACAATGTGTCAGGAATTTACAATATAATACAATATATATATATATATATATAATACATGCATATACAAATATACATATATATATATACCTACACATATATGTATATGTACTTATATATATATATATATATATATATATATATACATATACAAATATATATATATGTATAGATAGATATATGTATGTATATATGTGTATACATACATATTTGTATATATATACACTTCCGTTTATATATATATATATATATATATATATATATATATATATATATATATATACTTGTGTATATAAGTAAAACGTGTTTCACTGCTTTCTATTTTTTTTTTTGTTGTGTCTTTATATATACAAAAAAATATTTATAAGCGGTATATAAGCATAAAATCTGTTAACCCTTGTTTCATCAATTTCTGTGCCTCCGATGGGGTGTCCAGGCCGGAGACATCGCAGACACCACCCGGAACATCGACGCACCCCTGATGAACAACGTCTGTTGAGTCGACTCTTGGCCAACTATGACACCGCTTCAAGACCCGTCTACAACGCCTCACATGCTGTCGTTGTCAAATTTGGATTCACCTTGACACAAATCGCCGACATGGTAAGGCAAATGATGTATTCTTTCTCTTCTATAATAAGCGTATTTTTATTCATTTATTTATTTATTTTTTGTTTTTCTTTTTTTTTCTTTTATAATTACAAAAAAAAATGTATTAATAAAAACAATATATAAAAAAGAAAACAAAATAACGAGAAATAATGCACTCCTCCTATTTGTATAAAACAGGTGTGTTGTAAAAAAAATTACATGTTTATATATGTCTTTACGATAGTACTTGGTTATGTTTATGAGCGATTGTTTTGGACACTTTTGTGTCATATATACTATTTGCCAAACAAAACATAATAGTAGTCTCCTTCAGTATATATATATATATATATATATATATAGGTATGAGATACATATGCATATAACATTATAAATATGTATATAGGAAATACGTGTGTATGTATTTATTATATATATATATGTGTGCATATATTATACATGCATATATATATACTTATTATGTATGTATGCATATGTATATATATATATATATATATATATATATATATATATATATAAATATAATGTCTATAGGTATACATTTATGGTATAAAATTTATACGTACACATATTTATATATGCATTTGAAATATTCATTTTATTTTATTTTTTAAATCGGCTAAATGTCTTTGTAAATTGATGCCGTATTTCAGATGTTAAACAATTCTTTTTTTTTTTCAGGATTGAATCTGTGGAATTCATATTATTTTTTTTAATATATATATACATACATATATATACATATACATATACATGTGTATATATATACACACATGTATATATATATATATATATATATATATATATATATATGATACTATGAAATTTAAATATTTTCATATGTATATAAACTCGTACACATTTATGGATTTTCTATATTTATTGGACTCGTCTTAAACCCAAACCTTTAACAGGGTCAGTTCTTAATTAGAATAAAATGCGGCTACTAAAACGAGGGCACTTTGCGTTTGAACAGAAAAGAAGAGCCCAAGTTTAAAAGCACCTGTTCTCTAATGACGGAAGACGTAAAAGTTTAAAAGTAACATCAGAACAGATACAACACTTTGCTCCTAACCAACTTTCCGTACTTTTTTTACAGTCGCATATTTACGAATTAATATATTTAAAAGATAGCAGTATATATATATATATATATATATATATATATATATATATATATATATATATATATATGTGTGTATGTGTGTGTGTGTGTCTGTGTGTGTGTGTAATCATATGGCACAGTTTAAGTGTAGTATCTGTTCTGCTACGTACACTTTATATATTTTGTCCTCGATCAGTGAAGGAGTGTTCCGTGCTAGATGGAGTAAAATTTTCTTTTATTCTTAGTCTAGAGTGCCCCTTTTCAGGGAGTATTATAAACCCCACATTAAAAACCAAACTTTCGACTAACTCTGCTCTTGTAAGGAAGTATATAAATAGGAGGATGATATATTTGTTTCATCTTCCATGTTTTGATGGTTTAATATTGACTGAAGAATCGATTGCATTCGTTATCTTCATCCCAAAGACTCAGTCTCAATTTTCGCAGTGAAACAGAAAGTATCGGTGGAAGATCAAACTAATGTATACTGTCACATGAAGTGTAAAAATGTATATTCTCTCGCACGCGCATGTAATTGAACAGTCTGATTAGTTCTCATATAAGAGTAAATTAATGATATGTGTGTATATATCTGTGTGTGTTTGTGTGTGCGTTTGTGTGTGTATATTTGTGTGTGTGTTTGCATATTCATATATTTATGTACACATTTATATATATTTTTGTATATATTTTTATATATTATGTATATATTTATGTATATATATATATGTATATATATGCGTATATATATATGCGTATATATATATATATATACGCATATATATATATATATATATACATGCATTTATGTAGGAAAGTGATGTAAAACCCTGCGTTTTACTGTATACCCTGTCCTGTGGCAGTTATCTGCACCGACGGAGGTTAGCAGTAATACAAAAAGTGTGGATGGTTCTACACAAAGCCTTAACCTCCGTGGATTTCGGAGCAACTTACTTGTTGTGGTACAGCCTCACATTTCGAAATCGACGAGAGGCCATATATATATATATATTCAGCCACTCTGATGAGTTGTAGACGACGAAACACGTGTCAGTGGATAATTGCATTTTAAAAATAATATATATATATATATATGTATATGTGTGTGTTTATACGTGTATATATATATAGATATATATGTGTAAATTATTCCTGTATATATGCATATGAATAAGACTCATTCGTGTCTATATGCATATGAATAAGATACACACACACACACCCATATATATATATATATATATATATATATATATATATATATATATATATATATATATATATATATACATGTATTTATATTTGGCATTGATATACATTAATTGTATGCATAAATACATGAGGTGTCCAAAAATCCATTAATGTTGTGGTGAAGAATTGACGAATGGGACACATTCTTAACACAACATCTATTTACTTTCACAAAATAATGTATAATTTAAGTCAGTACAGAAAAACACAAAATATGTTCAATTAGTCGCAGAAAGCAAATATTATACAGAGAAGTTACAAGTCAAAATCCAACTGCTGTATGACTCTACGAACTTATTGACCCGTACGCATTATTTTTTATTGAAAATGGTGTGTACACAACTAAATACATAATTTATATAGTACATTATATAAGCAGCAAGTGAGTGTAGTGGCGTTTAAGTAGATGCATTATGCAGGTACATATACATATATTTCTCACACACAAACGTAAATGTCCGAACAGGTATAAATATAGATAGTTGTAAACATAAGGAAAATGTATACGTATTTAATACATATCTACAGTTATATAAGAAAAGAAAGTATATAAGCTACGAATACTTATATATGTATGTGTGTGTGTGTGTGTGTGTGTATGTTTGTGTGATTGGACAATTTTTAATATTATTCCAGATTCGTATACAATTACCGATTCTGTTTGAAATAAGCGACTCCGTAACAATCATGTCATATATTTTCATATGTAATTGTAAAGTTGATCTTTTGTGAACTTGTTTTTATTATTTACTATTCAAATTATCGTAAACCAAACCAGTGCAGTAGAACTCCGAGATACGCTGGCCCTAGAATACCGTTTTTTCAGGTTACGATGTGGAATACAATGGTTCTCTGGCCCCTGGTATCGGTATTTGCTCCGGATTACGGTGTTGTTTATAGGCCTAATGTTATTTGATTATATACATGTGTATTATATACTGTACTGTATATTGTTATTAATTTTTAATGCTGTATCGCGGGTTTCTACTGTAAGTGGTTTTTGGCATCGGAAAAAGAAATTAATTTTTCCAATTCCGATACCACAAAAAGTTCTAATTTTGTTCGATTCCAATTAATCGCCCCAACTAATTATATATATATATATATATATATATATATATATATATATATATATATATATATATATATATATATTTATATATATATATTAATGCAAACAAAGACAAAGGGGTATAGTGTTTACCTGATCTACGCAATGGTAAATTTCAAACTAATATAAATAACAGTATTTATATATAGAAAAATTACTCGCCATTGAATTAAAAAAAGCTCAATACACAATAGAGAGTAGAGTTATTATAAGAAAAAAAAATTAAAACTATAAGTTATAACTTTACAATCAAAATTTATTGTTCGCGTGAATACTCCAAAAAACAATTTCCAATGTCCTTATTCCGCGGAGCTTCAAAGAATGCTATTCTTGTTATTCTTCTCATCGGAGGACATAAAGAAATCAGCAACTTATATTTGTAGCAATGCTAGAATTTGCTAGTTAAGGCATTAAGGGAAACAGCAATCTGTTGTAGTTATAAATTGCCAAATAAAAAAGTGAAAAAATGCTGGATATAATTTAATAATATATAATATATAAAAATAATTTGCTGATTTCTTTATGTCCTCCGATGAGAAGAATAACAAAAATATCATTCTTAAAAACTCCGCGGAATAAGGACTTTGTAAATTGTTTTTTTTTGTTGTTGTTGTTTTAAGTATTAAGCCGAACAATAAATTTTGATTGTATAGTTCAACTTACAGTTTAAATGTTCTTTCTCTTATATATATATATATATATATATATATATATATATATATATATATACACATATTCTCTCTCTCTCTCACACACACACACACACACACACACACATATATATGTATATATACAATATACACTGCATATTTATGTTGGTGTTTAGCCATTTCCATAAACATATTAATTTATAGATTCAAGTAACTTGAATAATGCATAATTATAATTGTATATATTTTTTTACATACTTTACAAACAAATACGATGATCCCATATACACACACGTGCATATATATATATATATATATATGTGTGTGTGGGGGGCGATGTGTGTATTATATAACTGTTGTATAAGCGTACAATTACTTAGGACATAATGTTTTGTTTCAACGGTTTTTTCGAGAATTTCTGATCCATGTGTAGATTATATACTGTAGTATAACATGTACATATTGAAAGTAAGACACTCGGGAAGATTTTTTTATTAATTGCAGGAATTAATTCTCCAGAACATCTCTAGTCCTCAGTGTATATTACAAATCATATATAATGAGAAGTAAAATCAGCCATGTTCAAATAAATCTCACTTTTACATACTTGAATATATATATATATATATATATATATATATATATATATATATATATATACATATATATACATATATATACATATATATGTATATACATATATATATACATACATATATATACATATATATACATATATATATGCATATATATATATATATATATATATATATATATAGAGAGAGAGAGAGACATATCTTTATATTTCTCCCTCTCTCATATATATATATATATTTATATATGCATATATATATATATATATACACACCCACACATATATATATATATATATATATATATATATATATATATATATATATATATATAAACATTTTCACTCGCATACGTACGTATAAGTGTATACGGATTTATATACACACACGCACGCACACACACACACACACACACACACATATATATATATATATACTTTATACTTGTCAATTGTTCAGCATATTGCATGCACTTTGAAATGAGAAACATCCTGAACTTTACCTTGAAACAAATAGGGAAAAAAATCTAAGAACAAAAAGATGCAACATTTCGTGATTATTACTAAGGAAATCTTGTTTAATGTTACAACCTTTGGATGTATTTTTCACATGTATATCAACATATTTACGTATATACATACATATACACACACAAACACACCCACACACACACACACATATATATATATATAGAAATATATTTATATGTGTGTGTGTGTGTGTGTGTGTGTGTGTGTGTGTGTGTGTGTGTGTGTGTGTGGCGCTCACTCTAGACGGTTTGATCTGGAGTCTTACGATGGATAGATTTTTATAGGAAGAATAATTTTCACGAGTGGTTTCTAATCGCATATCTCCGCCAGGGAAAATTATTACATTAGGTCTTTGCTACTATTGGAGGTAGGCGTTAACGTTATCCTACATGTAGCGCCTGGTACTCCCAAATTATCACACATCTGTTAGTTATTTAATGTTGCTAATTTCGGTGATAAATTAGAACATATGTGTCAACTTGATAATCTCTTATATATATATATATATATATATATATATATACATACATATATATATATATATATATATGGGGAGTGTATGTGTGTGTTATTTAAACCAATATATATATATATATATATATATATATATATATATATATATAGATAGATAGATAGATAGATAGATAGAGAGAGATTATACATTTACTTAACTGTTCTCACTATATGAGTAGAGCTTAGTAACAGTATAGTATACTTATATACAACTGCTAAGTAAGTTAAACAGAAACTGTTGTAAGGTAGGAAGCGATAGGATGTAATAGTAATGTTCCGATTTGTTTAAAGAATATGTAAGCATGGAATAACTATTAAATGTATCTTAAAATGTAAATCCATAGCATTTCCATGATGATTTACCTCGAGAATAAAATAAACGTTTTGTTTATACATTGCCATCAACATATTTTTATGTTAATGTTAATCTGTAATCTCAGATTGGGCACTATTTACAAAAATCTTAAAATTATGAATACTTTATATATTATCTTCTAATATATGTATATTTTTTCAATTTACCAGCTATCTCAGATATTTCAATCGAGACAATTTTTAACCAATTCTTACCGTCCCTTTAGATGTAATTGTTGTAATTTCTGTTTGCTTTGTTCATCGGGTATATTTGCCAAGCAGCTATTGAAATTCTTTTTCATGGGTCGAGTCGCTCCCATAATTCCTGGAATGATAGAGATCTTCCTAAGATTCCAGTTTCTTTTCATATCATACATAAGACTTTGATAGTTTTTTTTTTGTTTTGTTTTTGTTAAATCGATTCTTTATAAGTTCTTTTTAACCGAGCATAATGGGGAAGATTACTTTCTTCTAATATTGCTTTTTTTCTCCTTCTTGCCATATATAACTATGTTAGCTTTTATAGATCTGTCTTCAATGTAAGAATTGTGTAGTCATAGATGATGGTGTATGACTTATTTCAACTGTTTTTTTTTTCTGCTCAACATGTCCTTTTTACTAATCGTCCAGGGGAGATACTAACACACTCACATGACCGGCAAGTATAGTAGCCGTCCCCCAGCGGAACAATAGCTTGGTGTCAGGTGGCTCACACTCTCTATTTCTGCCATATATATATATATATATATATATATATATATATATATATATATATATATATGTGTGTATATATATATGTATATATATTTATGTATATATATATGCATATATATATGTATAAATATATATATGTATATATATATAAACATTTGAAATAATAATTAGTTATTTATAACCATAGAAAAACCTCTGTATCATTTTTATAACACTCACACGTGCGACTATATATATATATATATATATATATATATATATATATATATATATATACTTCAAAATAAAAGGAGGAAATAATATATATATATATATATATATATATATATATATATATATATATATTCATTCGAATATCATACCTCAAGTCCCATGAAATTACATATAAAAACATGCCCCTGCATATATATTTGTTCGCGTGGGTTTTTTTTTGTGTGTGTGTGTGTGTGTGTGTGCACGCGCGTTTGCGCTTGTGTGCCTGTGTATGTTTGTTCCAATAAGATATAAACCTACTTTGCCAACATTCGAACCAAATCATTATTTTGGTACGAAAACCTCTAATTTTAAATTAAATCTTTTCTTTTATCTGTGCTCCGCTCCTCTTACAAGATAAAAAATAATCAAAAGAACAAATTGACAAATAATTGGGAGTGTTCACTCGTATGCTGTTCATATTTTCTAAATAACTCCAAACATCATTTCAATCCGAATGTAAGGTGCTATAATTGGTTCTGTACTCGTTCAGGTTTTATCAGTTTATTTGCCATTATGAAGAATAAATTGAACTACATTAACAATATGCTAAAGTAAATGTAAATTACACTCGTTATTCAGAAATCATATTTGTTAGAAAACAATACTCTGTATATTTGTGAATTATACATTCACCGTACTCTTTGTATATTAATAGCAAGAATTGAACCACGCGAGGCAGGTCAAATTCAAATCACAATATTTATTCATTTAAGCGCTAACATGCCGTTATTTACGTTTGTGGCATTTTAACCATCATTGGGCTATTTCGTACAGAAATTGTAGTTTTTTTATGCGACTCATTTGTAGATTAGGTTGACTTTGAAAAGATCAGTTTTACATAAAGCAAGTTTTGAATGCTTCCGCCTACTATTCTAATCTTGAGTGTTATTTTCACAACGTTTCGGTCGATGTAAACTCCGATCTTCTTCAAATATGTCTTGTCGAACTCTAAAATCGTTTTCTCGACCTCGGGAATCGCACCGAATTTTTAAATGGAACGTTCTTTAATGCTCAGATAGCATGTTCTGCTTCCATCAGCGATGCATGAGTAGAAGTCCTAATTCGCAATTGTATTGCGAGTATCGCCTGCACTGAGTATTGAACCTTCAACCGCAAGGAAAGCAGATGATTTTTACAAAGTATTTCATCCACTGCGGCACAGATCCGTGTGTGCTTGCTTGCGAAATTAACGCCCAAGATAATCGTAGTATAAATAATCCAAACAATACGAATTATCAACCCTTAGCTGAAAAAAAAAAAAGAAAATCAGAAACGTACTGCGTGTAATCTTGTATTTAGTTTTGCCCCAGCTGATAGTCTCTTAAATCCTAACAGAGACTAACATATCTACATAATTATAGAATTCTTTCCTTATGGCATTCGTTGAGTTTTGGGTCAATGGATACTTCGCATAAATGTAACTGCGCGGGTATTATAAAGCAAAGGTTGAGCAATCTCAATCATACCTCTCATTAATCAGCAGTGTTTGATTCCAGTTGAAGGTAGAACACAACACGGCTAAAATTAATGCTGAGATAAGCGAAAAGCCTTATTTAACGATTCTTTATGCATCAGCAGTCCTTCCTGTATCTATATTTATTAGATTCAGATAAAAATGCAAAGCCACATGCAGTCACCAATATTTGTTATATATATATATATATATATATATATATATATATATATATATATATATTTGTTTTATGTGTGTATATATATATGTGTGTGTATCTATTTGGTTATGTATATATATTTATATATATATTTGGTTATATATATAGTTCGTCTTATATATATATTTGGTTATATATTTATACACATATATATATTTCGTTATATATATACATATATATTTATACATATATATATATATATATATATATATTTCGTTATATACATACATATATATTTGGTTATATATATATATATATCTGTGTGTGTGTGTGTGTATGACCAAATATATATACCAAGTCACAACGCAATATTATAAAAATAAACAAATATTTCATTAGTTTGAAATTTATAATTAACATATTCCGGAGTCGAACTCAATCCTCAGAAATTTGCACATTTTTTTCTTTTTCTTCTTCTGTCTTGCCAAGTGGTTAAGCTGGAGAATAGAAAATCAGTTAGTAAAGAGACAGAGGTTGTCTCTCAGTGGTTGTGATTTGAAGAGTGGCTACGCGATAATAACAGCAGACCTGTGAGCTCTATGATAGACGCGTTCATTTAATTTGAAGAAAACAAATATTAAAAAGGTAAGCAATATTAGGAAAATTAACAATATTTTATTGGTTTGAAATTATTAATTTATATATTGCGGAGAAAAATTCCATCATAAGAATTCCGCGCAGATACTTTTCTTCTTCTTTTTTTCGTTCTTCTTCTCCTTCTTCTTCTTCTTCTTCTTCTTCTTTGCCATGTTGTTAAGTTTGAGTAAGAAAAATTGTTTTTTAAACGTATATAATACGTATTTATTTATTAAAATTATATCAACGCTTCTATCACGGAACCCCAAAACCCTGACGAAAATCTCATGTAGCCCACGCACCGTTTTGGCATTTAAAAATAGCTGAGACGGAGTTTATCAATTATCGAATATATATATATATATATATATATATATATATATATATATATATATATATATATACATATATGTGTATATATATATATATATTATTCTCTCTTAATATTCAGTTTATTATAAATAAAAGGATTATTATAGTTTCTGTCAGACTATCTTTCTCTCTCTTTCTCTGTATATGTATACATATATATATGTATTATATATAGTATATATATATTATATATATTATATATGTATTATATATATATTATATATATTATATATATAATCTATATATATATAAATGTAAAGTTGGTTCGTTCTAAACGAATAAAACCATATTTCTACGTTACCAATTTATTTGAAATTTTCAGACAAGCCATTTTTAGAGTCGAGGTATGTTTTTATGTTATTAAAATAAAGTTACCTCGCGAATTATTTAAATTAAAATATTAAATAAAATAAATATATTTTTTAACCGTTACTGCGAATCTGTTCTGTTGATAAAACTGAACTTCCGGTTCGATTCATTTCACAGCCACGAATTGACAAAAGATTTCATTTCCTGTTAACTCGATAAGTAAAAAAAACAATAAAAACATATTTCATTTGTTTATCTTCCAAATTTTTTAATTTACACATCTTTTCTTTATTATATAAGGCCAAAAAAAAAGTTTGTCGCTTGCTTTTTGAGATTTTTTTTTGTTTTTCGATATAAGATTCGTTGGTAAAGTACAGGGTTTTTTTTTGTCCACGCTATTTTTTAAATCGTATTTACAGGTTTAATTAGTTTTATATGTTTTTTTTTATTCAATTGTAAGGTTAAAATACACCCTCTCTCCCCATGTTTAGAATGGCTTTTTAAATAATAACGTTATTATTTCAACACTGATCACTCTCTGCATGAGTAATGTACTTTCACCTAACAATTTAATAAACAAAACATGGTACTTATGCAGAGAAGGTACCGTGCTGAAATAACGCTATTAAGAAAGCCATTCTTAACATGGGAAAGGGAGAGTGTTCTGTAACTATTTTATATTTTCACCTAACAGTTTAATAAACAAAAGATAGTACTTATGCAGAGAAGGTGCCGTGCTGAAATAATACCGTTATTTAGAAAGCTATTCTTAACATGGGGAGGGAGCTTTTCATCTATTCTAAAATATGAATGCTTTTCGTGCACTTATTGATCCGTGCTGAAATAATAACGTTATTATTTAAAAAGCCATTCTTAACATGGGGAGAAGAGGGTGTCTGTAACTATTCTGGACTTTCACCTAACAATTTAATAAACAAAAATTAAACTTAAGCAGACAATGAACAGTACAGAAGCATTAACATTATTTAGAATACAATTGAATAATAAAAAAAAAACTTTA
>NC_136505.1:35491237-35496237 GCF_053919585.1 Euprymna scolopes | reverse complement strand
CAATACTTATAAAAACCGACCCAAATACTAGTTCATATAGATTATAAATTTAATCATTCCAAGTCTATGAAAAAAGCTATTATTCTCAGTATATCAAAAAGAATATCCGCGTTATAACAAAATGAGTATATATTTGATAAATATAGGGATTACTGTAATGAAGATTTAATTAGATCGTCATATAAATAAAAATCAAATACAAAAAGGAAATGAATAATAAAATCAGCAAAACAAACTACACAATTTCATATAACATGATAATAAAAGAGAAGAAAAATGTCAAGAATAAACATCGGTATAAGAATAATCAGAAGAATAAAAAGAACAAAATTATAAATAAAGAAGCATATAAGAGAAATAGAAGTTTTGTTTAAGCCTTCTTTCAGCGAAATAATACAAAATAATATCCGTAAAGATTTTCCAAAAATAATTTATAAGCAACTTTATTAAATAAATTAAGTAAAATAATGAATAAGAACACTTTTATTATCAACCGGTGCCAGTCAAGATATTACTATAATAGTTTCGAATAATGGTAAAATAAACAAAATATTGAATAATAATAGGATTAAACTAGGTGAACTAAATTTTAAGAAAAAATGTAAATGTAGAATACCTTACGAATGTCCATCGGAGGGCAATTGCTTGATTTCTGATATTACAATACAAATGTGAAGGTAAGCTGGATAACAGTAAATAGATATATGTAAGGCGAACTTCATGTTTTTAAGGGCAGATTCCGAAACTATGAAATTAAACGAGAGAACGAACAAAATACGGATGATGATAGAAATAAAGATAGAACAAAAGTAATTATTAAAAATTAGGCACAACTAAGTTAGAATAAAACATATTTTGAATTAAAATTGTTACTAGTGAATAAAGCTATAAAGTACAAACCGATAACCCAAAAGATGTAATCTATGTTTACTTGAAGCATACAACATAACGAATTCTAAAGGGGAAATATTAAACAAAAATTTAGATGATATACAAAGCTGTTTTCATAGTAATAAATTCCTGTTATCACGCATAAAACTATATTAAAATACATTTGAAGAAGAAAAATTTACTGAAGATGATTAGGGTGAATTCTACGTGTGGAAAGCGAATGCTTAAAACCAATATCAACGATTCGAAATGGTGCAATAAATAAAATATTTTCGATCATTAACTTTACATATAGGAACTAAAATGATTATAAACTAAATAGAAGAATATAGAAAAATGTTGTTTTTATTTTCATATTAGTAATAACATCTGGATAATTTCAATAACCTGAAGACCCAGATATATTTGAATAAATATAACCCAAACATAATATTGAAGAAAATTAAGTGAGAAATATAGATATTTATTTTGGTAAAGGCTTCTTTTCTAGGGCAATTGCACCTGACATATCAAAGGCGTTCGACAAGGTATGGCATAAGATTCTACTTCACAAGATTTCCAGCTACAGTATAACTGGAAATGTTTTCTCAATAATTAAATCATTTCTCTCCGATAGGCTCATAAGAGTAGTGGTCGATGGACAAAAATCAGAGGCTTGCAGTATTAATGCTGGAGTCCCTCAGGGGTTAATCCTGGGCCCAACTCTCTTCCTGATGTACATCAATGACCTCCCTAAACACATACTGAAATCATTCGTTGACATCTATGCTGATGACACGACCATCTATCGCAACACATCAAAGGCTGTAAATGACAAAGTTCTCTCTGATTTTTTATCCTCTGATCTCGAGCGCGTGGTTCAGTGGGGGAAGACGTGGCTGGTTACCTTTAATGCATCTAAAACCAAACTCCTATCCTTACATCATCAACGCTCTGATCCCCATCTGGCATCAATTGGGATGGATGGCTCTCGTCTGGGAGTTTTGACAAGCTTCTGGGTTTAACCTTTACTCCTGATCTAAAATGGAACACGTACATCAAGTCTGTGGCCAAGGTCGCTGGAAATATGGTGGGATCCTTCTACTGCCCCAGAAGATATCTCACTACTGATGCAATTCTCTATCTATATAAAAGCCAAGTACGTCCAAGGATGGAATACTGCTGCCATATCGGGGCAGGAGCTGCTAAAAACAACCTATCCTGCCTTGACATAGTACAAAATAGACTTCGTGGCTTAGTGGGGGATGCCCTTTTCTCTACCCTGCAACCTCTCTCCCACAGGAGAGACGATGCGAGCCTATCCTTGTTTTATCGTAATTTCCATGGCAGGTGCTCGTCTGAATTCTAATCTCTGGTCCCCCTCGCCAATCTTTCATGAAAAACACCCGTCTAGCTGAATCTACTGTGAAAAATATCCCTCACTCTTTATCTGTGCCTAAATCCAAACGTGGATTCCATGAACAAAGCTTCTTTCTTAGAACTGCACGCATGTGGAACTCTGTTCCGTCTACCTGCTTCCCACCTGACTACAACTTGGATGTCTTCAAGTCCAACGTTAACAAATTTCTAATGAACCGCCCCCTTAAGTAAACACTTCATCAAATCTCCACACTTACGTAATGTACTTTCAATAACCCTTATTCCTGAGTGGCTTCCGGACCTTGATAAGTGGTGACAACTGTGTAAAAAAAATAAAGAAATAAAGAAAACAATGTTAAAATTATAAGTTTAAAATTACACAAAGTTGATTAATACATACTAAAGTATTAATATTAAAACATTAAGGCATGGAATATCGATAAATTGACAAACTGGTAAAAATTGGCTAAGGAATGTTATCTCTATTTAAACGCAAGAATTTTACGGATGATATGAAAAAGGGAGATAATCAATTAAAATAAAATATTAGTTAATGATGGAAATTGAAAATATAGCTTTAAATTTTAAATTATTAGAGTACCCAATACGAAATGAAAATAAATTTTAATTAATAATAGTGAAATGAACCTAATAGTCACAGTCCCTTCTTGAAAAAAATAAAATGTTAAGCGTTACTTTATCTGTAGATGGTAAAATATAAACATGCATGTACGAAACTATCGGAGACTGTAGAACAAATAATCGAGCATATAAGTAAAACTAGAATTTGAAGGAGTGGAATAGTATTTGGAAATTAACCAATTAAATAAAGAAATTAGTAAAGAAAAATAATTTTAAAAGATAAAAAAAAACTTACAAACGATTAAATTGATATTAAAATAGGTAATTGGTTGAAATTTCATTTAAAAGGTAGGAATACGAAAAACGACAATTAATAAATACAAATGAAAATATAAGGATGGTGTGTAGGTACGCTCGACTGTATGTCCTCAAAAATATTGATTATGAACGTGTTTATATATGTATAAAACGTCTATTTGGCCGTCTGAACAGTAGCTGTTTTGGAATATTTTTAATGAGAAAATACACAATAAGATGTTCTCATTTTTTTATTTCTTTGTCTTGATTTTTTCTAAAATATTATATATATATAACGAACCCTTTTCGGAGTCAACCGCCAACTAGCACCGTGTGTGTTTATGGGTATGTATGTGTGTACTGGGGTGGAGAGGGCTCGCGTAAGCCGTGGTGAAGACAACCTTTCTAGGAGAAGCAAATCTCTGATTTTAAAAACCATAACGCGAGAGATCAGGACGCGCATTAAGCTGGTCTGCAGTTTAACTTGTTGCTGGCTATCTTGCTCTTACAACATTTTGAACCGAGAGAGAGAGAGAGGAGAGAGAGAGAGACTTAGCTGTCCTACATAGCTAAGACTCTGTAACATCCTCTGTGTATAGATACTCCCTTAGGCATCTGTCTATAAAAGGGTCCTGTGGCGATGGAAGTCATTTTTAGGCTCATGGACTTTAAGTGTCTGAGGGAGTGGCACTCGTCTGGTAAGACGTTGCAATCATCATCATATATATATAGATGTTGATGGGAAATGTGTTATTCAATTATAGCTAACCCTTTACTTATCCCAATCTTTGAATTCATGAAGCGCGATGTAACTACAAATGAATTACGAAAAGTCTATATTCTAAATTCCAAGATGTTCATGTTAGAGTATATTTCGATCAGCATGTTAAAAATATTCAGTTTTTGACAGCATCTGTTTCGTAGTGCAGAACCATACGTACAATTGTTATGTTATTTTTCCGTACTGACTCTTCAGAGGAACAGGAACTCATTAGCTTAAATAGCTTAATAAGAAAATAAAAGCAATAGTGGCATGATTACATGAATCCGAAAAAAAATTGTATTGTGATATTGACGCAGTCTTTGAAACTAATGTAGAATCATTAACGCCGTACCAACGTATTTATAAATTGTGGCGTTATTTTAATAATTAGGGGTGTGACAACTAAATATCCTTTTTATTGTTTTGACTCTTGTGTATATATACGTTATAATCGTATATGTTTTTATATAGATTGATATGGTTTTCGGTTGATTAACTGTGGCTAACTGTGTCAGATATATACTGCAGAGTCAAAAGAATGAAAAAAATATGCTGTTGTCACAGTCATAATATTCAACACTAAAAAAATGTAATAAGTTTAAAATTAATCTCCCCCCTCTCTCTCTCTCTCTCTCTCTCTCTACATATATATATATAATTATATATATGTATATATATGTATATATATGTGTATATATATGTATATATATATGTATATATATATACACAACTATTTATTTCAAATATATATATATATACATATTTAAAATGTGTTCCAATGGTTTCATTGCGTGAAATCAACCATAAGAGGCAGCATAGAATCAACATAAATCCATCAGCAAATTCATTAGCAACTTTGAAAAGGCGAAACAAAGTGAAGTAAACAAACCGACAAAAAACACCGTTTAACTGTCGATGTTTTTACTCAGATGCTTATGGTTAATTCACGGAATGAAACCACTGGTACGCCTTTAAAATCTGTATTTAGTCTTCAAATAAATATTTGTATCTTTAGCTCCACGATCGAGCACTTTATTTGATTTTTTTCATCGCCTCCTGACACACACACACACACGCGCTATATATATATATATATATATATATATAT
>NC_136505.1:35421237-35488737 GCF_053919585.1 Euprymna scolopes | reverse complement strand
CGTATTCAGAAGAGAGAGAGAGGTAGAAAGGGAAGAGTGTGAGATACACACGTCTGCGAATGTGATTTTTTTAGTTACGGCCTTGATCAACACTGTTCGTTTTGATCTCCTGCGCAGACAAGAAGTCAGTGAAAGTATCATATGTCATAATGAGATCAAATTCCACAAGAGTGTATTATGTGGCTCAATAAGATGTTTCAAGAAGCATGCTCGTACCGATATATCAATCGCATGAGAAATCAAACTCGCAATCGGATATAAAATAGCACAGATTTCACACGCAAAGTACTCGAGACACTTTCAGGTAGACATTTACAGTAATAATAAATAATTAAAAATAGTTTACCATAACACATTAATGCACTTTCAATCGTCAAAATATATTCTAATGCCAATCGTCTTTATACATTTCAATGCAAGCTAACCTTCTTTTTATTTAAATTCATACCAGCATGTGGTATACGATTACTATTTTGCCGATGGTATCTACAGTGCATCTACAGTAAAGTATTACAATAAGCTTAGTTTAATTATTTATTGTTGTCTATCTATATACCTATAAAGCTGCAAATTTTCTCGCTCTACCGTTGATATGTAAGGCTGCTTTTTCTCATTGAAAATCGTTAAGGCAAACTTCTCTGTTCAGCTCATGATTTATTTTGCCTCTGTCGTCAATGACTGGGCTATAAAAACATGTTTACTGTAAGGCTAAAAATTAATAATATAAACCAATAGCTACTACTTCATGGATTCGTAATACCGGCGTTCGACCTTCACCTGGTAGATTTCATTTTTTTTAATTTTCACATTTTCGCACCGATTTTTCCGAGCTAAAACCCGAATATAAAGTTTTGCATGGATTCAAATACCTTATATATGAAGTTTAATGTCTGTAAACCAAAAATCCTAGGAGGAGTTTAGTAGGCAAAATTTGTTAAACAAAAATATATACGTATACATAAATATATATGGAAACAATTTTGTGTTTACTATGAACTTTTTACGCAAATATTATGCAAGTATAAATCATGTAGAATATCTGCATTAATATAATTACACGTAATAGTTAATTAAAGATGTTTTTACCATTAGAAAACCGAAGATAGTAATAGGGAATTAATTAAAATTAATGTTGAAAAGAATATGCAAATTAGCTAGATCTTTTGCTAGTGAATGCAATTCCACAACCCATATATAAGAATATTGTATTTTATTTTTAAATAAATAAAAGAAAGGTTTTTAATATGAATATCAATACACACAAAAGAAAAACGAATTGATGGGAGAATAGATATAATGTTATTTTTTCATGGCTCTTTGATAAATGCAGTAAAGCCCCTCCCAACATTTTATTTTACAGTTACTCTTATCACAGGGATGGAGTTAATCTCATATGTAAAATTACATTACAGGGTGAAACCCGCTTTATGTGTTTGATGTTTACAATAATGCATGTAGCTGTTTCATTTACTAAACTCAGACCTATGTTTATGGGCATGTTGTGTATATACACATATAAAAAATAACAGCAACGAGATGGTCGGGTTGATCAATAAGATCCAGCAGCTCTCGATGCTCTACTGACCTGCGATGAAAGTTAGATGTACTGCTATGACCCGAGACCAAAAGAGTTCCCAGGTGAATAATGGTAGCTCTCTCAGACTCAAGAAGGTCAGACAGAGCAAATCCATCCAGAAACCTATAATGAGCCATCCTATTAACATCACAGGCATGATCTGGATAGACAGTTTACAAGAAATACTCGATGTTTTAAAGGAATTCAGGAAGAGATTCCATCGCAAGAGACCAGTACTCTTCAAATCAGGTTATTGGCATTTGCACGGGGACAATGCACCTGTTGACAATTCCATCCTTGTCACAAACTATTTGATTAAGAAGGGCACCAAGACAGTTCCTCACTCTTTTTATAGTCTAAACTTTGCTCCTCGTGATTTTTGCTTATCACCTATGCTTAAAGTAAACTTTAGAGGCTGTCGTTATTTAAAAGATGAAAGATGCTGTGACGAGGGTCATTGGCACGCTCACTCATTAGGACTTTCAATGGGTCTTCCAGAAGTTATTGAAACAGTAAAACTGCATTGCAGCACGAGGAGATTACTTCAAATTCGACTAGAGTTTCATATGTGCGCTATAAATAAAGTTTCCACACGAAAAATGTCTAGATACTTATTGAAGGCATCTCGTATCCTCCATATATAGGGCACCTCTGAAATGCCAACCGCCATGTTTTTTCTTCACGTATTATATTTTTGTTTGTTTAAAAGACTAACAACAAAGTGATATATGTAAATGTAACACTATAACATTAGTGTCTATGGATCGATTAGTTGTTAGGAGGGAAATACATGCATGATAATTCTACAGGTTTATTCTTATCGGGTCAAAATCGTGAATATCATATTTACACGTAATGGTGTTTCTTCTGGCTATTATTGAATCATTTGTGACCACCTAAATACGACAAATCTAAGAATGTACGTCGTACTTTAGAGCTCGGATCGGGCTCATCAGCCATTACCGAACAGGCAGAACAACTGTATCATCACAGTAACTTCGCAAGCGATGGGTGATGATCAATGTATCTATGTAATTTTTGTTTTTAATTTTTACCTAAGCCAGATAATATGGAAAAAAGAAGAGGGCTGAACAGAATATACAGATATTCAATGAATTTATTTATCTATCCGATATGTAGAAATATCGTTGCTTTATGATACACATTGTACAGGTTAGACCGTTCCAATTATGAAGTTGTTCAGCATCTGCTTATATAGACTATAACCTGAACCGCATGAATTTTGCGACTTATATTCATCGAAAAATTGTTTATGTAAACATATAGAAAATAAACTCGAAATTAATCCATCCCCTTTACAAACATCCTATGATAATATTATTGGTGCGTGTTTTTATGTTTAAATAATATACTTTTTGCAAAAACAGAGGCCCATTCCAGTTTAATAAGAATTTAATTAAAAAATGTCTTAAATACTACACGTTTGTCAAAAACAGAGACCCATTCTAGTTTAATAAGAATTTAATAAAAAATAATGCTAGTCCGCACTGGAATAATTCAGGTATCTTCAGATTGAACCTATAGATCAACTAAAGAGATTGCAGGATAAGTAGAGACAAATAAATTTTTGATTTCAATTCATAGGATTACACAGAGACAATGGTTACAGATACGATCAGTTCAGAGACGATTACATTTTTATTGTCTATTTTTTTTAGATTTATCATCTCTAATAAGTATTTTTATCTACGCCTGTTACAAATGATCTCAAATAAAATCTAAGCAAAAAATATGTTCATTTTATTAATACAATATCTATCAAAGTCTTACAAATAACAAATATGCATAAAGGTATAATATATTTTTGAATAAGTAACTATAGCCAGATAACATGGGAATAATAGAACACGAGACAGAATAAACGAGGGAGTTCCAAAGTTTTCGACCCGGAGTCATTATACTGATTGTTTAGAGGTACGTGGGTACAAAATAAAAAGGGAAAATGACATGCGTGTGTTTTAGAGCGTTTGGCTAATTATCTTTGTTTTTAAGAAAAACTGTTTCTTCAAAACCCAATTCTTTTAATAATTTTCTCTAAAAAAATTTTTTTTTTAACACTACACCATTTTCACACATTTTAATTTTTCAATAAAAGCTCCGCGGACCGCATTAAAAATTTGGGCGGGCTGGATCGGTCGTGCGGACCGTAGTTGGGATAGGCCCCTTCCCCCGAGAATATACGGACACTTAACGAATTGTCACTGTTATTGTGATCAAACTTGTACTAATTTGGATCCCACTACGTATAGGATATATTGTTTTATTAACAGCTATTATAGAATAACTAATATGGTGACGCAGCGTTTCCCGGGAATAAATGATGAATAATAAATGTTTCACGCTCCTGTATTTTTATTGTCATCGAAACCGATGAAATAGCATATTTTTTAATTTAATCGATTGATTGCCTGCTCTAATTAAAGACCCATTGCGACAGAATTGGAGGAAGCTTTACATGCCCTTCGCAGTGATTAAGTACACAATATATTGTAGTTTAAATTGCACTGTAGAGAACCTACTGTTGATTTTATAAAATTATTTTTATATATAATGACTTACTTTAGAGTTTAGAATGCAAAAGCCAAGTATTATGGTTCAATTGTGCGCCAAACAGAAACTTCATTTCGATGCGCCTTTGTCATATTAAAGACTTTACTGTTGATTTTATACGCCCGGTATTACTGGCTGTGAAATGACAATGGCTTCAATTAAATTTTAAAATGAAAAAGTCAAGTATCATGGTTATATTGTTCTTTAACGCACTCCTGTTATACCAAAGATCCTACTGTTGGTTATATATGCCGGGTCTTTTGGCTTGTGTGGTAAAACTAATCAAATGCACTTGTGATGTTAGGATGCGTAAGGTGTTAACTTTGGTCAACATCGTTTGTTCAACCTTTTATCGGATTATTTCGATTATCGATACTCATCGAAGACATTCCGACACAACACCTATCTAAAAACACTGTCAGTTACATAAAAAATCATTAAAAATCGACCCAGTATTTTTCGAGTGCATAGGGACGAACTCACAAACACTCAGGCACAGATACAGATGAAGTTCCTTTAATATAATAGTAGAGTTATTGCTTGTGTTTATGCAACAAATGAATACGGTCAGTAATAGCATTATCTATTCAAACAATAGCTATCTATAGAAACTATATTCAATATGGCAGAAAGAATGTGTATGCGTAGGCGCAATGATTTGTCTTCTTTCTTTTACGATTCATCATAATTTTGGGATTCAGGAAATTGAGTGTTACATTTCTCTGTTCGTCCATGTGACTTTTCGCCATATAATATGATTGAATTGTACCGGCCGCAATTCTAGAATCGATGGAAATAGATAGGCTATCCAGTCGCTGCCTTTTGTGCCGTCTTTGTCGGCCCGTTTTGTCTGATTCAATAAGAAACGTTACTCGCACTTGTTTTCAGTTGCGGCGCGCACAGGCCTAATTCTGTTTACAATGATACTGTCTTATATCGAGTACGAGCACTAGCACTTTGTTTGGGCTATTTAACATTCAACGTGAGTATGAACATAAAATGCAGCGCTTGTATAGATTGATGATCTTTTAAGTTAACGCATTTCTCGGCTAACCATTATTAGGTACTTACCTGTTCATACAGACATTAGTATAAATTCATTAAATTACTAGAAGAAACGGTCCAGTCGATGTGCAAGATGTATGGTTAGCAAAATTACGTTTTGACATTTTTTTGTTTAAAACTGGCTTACTATTAAGTTAATCCACTAGTTATTTCTATTGTCTGTACTCATGAATTGGTCGCACAACCTTTCCACAATCAAACATATAATAAAATTCGATAATTCGATAAATTCTAAATCAAACATATAATAAAATTCGATAAATTCGATAAATTTTTACTTGTTATTATTTTTCTTCTGGATTCGATAAGGATAATTAATGGAATCCTCTTTTGATGAAAATACCAGCATCTGTTTAAATTAACGCAGAATCATCTCAACAAAGGACAGCCGTACATTAAACGGTTATATATATATATATATATATATATATATATTATTTATTATATATTATTTATAAATATTATATATATTATATATATTATATATTATATATATATATATATATATATATAGTATCTATATATTTGTTTTACCAGCCTTCCTTGAACAGAGGAATTCACACCGATTAGCACTATAAATAGCGCTAGTAATTCCAACACAGGTGAGAGAAATGCGACTGTACTTCAACTGCTAGCCGAGTGCCCAGCAGATATACACGCTTTCCTATCTGTGTACCTTATTGTTAATACTCTTGTTCCTTAACCGAACCTCGACTTGATTGTTCTTATTTTCACTGTTATTCCACGACACAACAATATTATATATATATGTATATATATATATATATAATATATATATACTATATATAATATAATATATATATTATATATATTATATATTATATATATCTATATATTATATATTATATATATATATAAACCATGAATTTAAATATTGTTTTATGATGCGTACAAGCAATTCTATTTAAACTATTCTGAATAATCCCAAATCTATATATTAATACGATAGCGTGTGTGTTGTTTTCTGTGTCACGCTTACATCCGCGTCGTTTAATTCTTATGTAATTCCATTTCTTGTAATAAATGATTTTACCAAGAAATCTTCATAAGTTTTGTTTTCGGTTTCAGTTATAGCTGATGGCATTCCAGTCATTTAATTTTTTCTTATAAATAATTTCACCAAAAATACTTCATATTTTGGATTTGGTTCCGATTATAGTTAAAAGCAATTAACTCATTATTTTTAAATGATTTTGCCAAGAATTCTTCAGAAGTTTTTTGTTTCGATTTCGATTATAGCTAATTGCTCTCCAATCATCTATTTTTTACAAATAATTTTATCAAGAATTCTTAATAAGTCTTGGTTTCGGTTCCGATTTTTGCTGGTGGCACCTTAGTAATCTATATTTTTATGAATAATTTTATCAAGAATTCTTCATAAGTTCTGGTTTCATTGTCGATTATAACTGATGGAACTAAAGTTATATATATATATATATATTCATATCGTTGGGATTCGGTTTCCATCAAGCTGATGAAACAAAATCATATAGATAGATTTTTTTTAATTTTTGACATCGCAAATTTATAATATACAAATATATATATATATATATATATATATATATATATATATAAACAATAAATATATCCAAATCGATAGAACATTAACTCTATAATAATATATACAAAATCAGCAAGAATTAAAATATCATATTTACACGTAATTTACGACTGGACATTTGTGAGGCGTTCATGACAGTTTAGATAAATACTTTTGCAGTTTTAACAAAAAAGCTACAATAATATCTGAGCGTCACTAAACATCTACTGAATGCCAACATCAATATATTACATGTGAATGAGTCCCCTGCGGAATTTCCACAGGCCCCGCTAGTAAAGATATTAATACTTTATTTAGATTATTCGAACTTCAATATATGTCTGAAAAACAATGGTTTATAATATTGCATTTTTTTATGAACAAAGACCTCACCCTATTAAAAGGTATACTTAACGATATTATTCGTTATTTATCCGATTATATACATTTCCAAATTAGTAGGGAGACAAAGATTTATGGAAAATTATCGATGCATACGAAGCATAATTCGTTTTAAAATCTAAAGGGCATCAAATAATGTTAAGACTTTCGCTATTTGATTGAATTATTTAAATATAAAGATTTGTCTGGAAATTCTGGTCGAAAAGTATGACTAGTGATGCGTACATATTGAATTCAGTTTACAATTATATGATATCATACCAATTCATGTCACTAGTACTTCGTTTGGTCATTGAAATATGTGCATTTGTCTGAAAATCTTACTTATTAAATTCTTTATGGATGGATACTATCCTAGTTCTGTTTATAGCAATTGTTTATTATATATCTAAACATATCTTCTAGAAGGAAGACCCGGCGTTGCCTCAGACTGAATTATGGTCAACGAATATTTCACAATCCCATACTTTTTATTGCACTGAAATCAATGCAATCACCTATTTTTTTCAATAAAATCGATTGATTGCCTGCTCTTGTTGGGGACCAATCGCGGTGCACCGGAACGAACCGTCAGATGCCTCCCCTTAGTGAGTTAAACCATAATGCATAGTAATCTACATTTTACTGTAGAGAATATAGTGTTGATTCTATAAAATTATTTTTATATATAATGGCTTTAAATAAAGTTTAAAATGCAAAAGTCAAGTATTATGGTTCAGCTGTGCTATAAACAGAAACAGTCATTTCGAACGCACCCTTGCCATATCACAAAACTTACCCTTGATTTTGTATGCCGGGCCTTTCGGATTGTATGGTTATATAACTTCTTAAATACCCTTGGGATATAAAGCTGTATAAGGTGTTACCTTTGTTCAAAATAGCCATTTTCTTCTTTCATTGTATTATTCAAATAGTCGTTTTCCAATACTTATCGAAGATATTCCGATAGAAAACATATCTAAGAACACTGCTAGGCACATACAGTACATTCGTGTGAAATTTCATAAGAATACGTGCAACGTTTTGGAGTCTATAGAGAACAAACACATCCACACAAAGCTCCTTTTATATAATTTTAGATATACATTTATCCATCTATAAAGTTGATTTTTCACAATTTGAACTCGATATTAAAAGCCTATATTTTCTATTTAACAATTATTGAAAGAAACTTATATATATATATATATATATATATATATGGGTATAGGAGCTACAAATAAAGGAAAACAAATTCGCATATGACTTTGAAAAATGAGGTCTTATTGATTATTCATTTTTATTGTTAGTTGTTTGATGATTGGTTTCATATAAATGTACCGTTTTATGCATAGTTTCAACATCGTACACAATTGCACAGAATTACGGACGAAAAGGTTCTAGCACATGGATGTGTTTATCTATATATATCATACATACACACTCACACACACATATATATACATATATATATATATTAAGTTATAAAATATATATATAGCGATTAAGCTACACTGAATATTCCGCGTTTCATCCACTCTAGGATTCTTCAGGCTTATGCCTATATATATATATATATATATATATATATATATATATATATATATATATATATATATATATATATACACGCTGAGCCGTCGAAAGTTTCAGGTTGGTATCTGGGGGTGCATTAATTCTCTGGAAGAAATGTACCCCCAGTCTTCTTTAAAACATGCATCTAGAAGTAAACTCTGATGTAAAAATCTGCGTTTGTATGTATACTCTGTCCTGTGGCACTTATCTGAATCGAAAAAATTAGCAGCAATACCAAAAGGAGTAGTATGTTCTGCACAATGCCTTCATCACTATAAACAAACCATCTGTGAAGATTTTCAAACAACTTAGTTTTGGCGGATGCGCATGCGTCAAAATCGGCGGGAGAGTTCATCATATATATAACATATATATGCATATATATATATAACATATATATAATATATATATATAAGACACACGTATATAACACATATATATTACACATATATATAACATATATATATATATAACACATATATATAACACATATATATATATAACACACACACAGATATATAATATATCTATCTGTATCACACACACACACATATATATACTAGCAGCTATCCTGGCGTTGCTCGGTCATAAAATACGCATATATATATAGTATATTTTAATGCATATAGAAACTGAAACATGTGCATGCGAATATTGTTTTTCTAAACCTGTAAGCAAAAAAAAAAAATACTCGAGCTGAGATCAAAACCAAAAGCTAAAGACAGTAAGTCAAGTGCGATAACCATTAGGCCAGTTTGATACGTCTTTAAAATGTGTTCTCAAACATACCTATTCTTTACATAAGGTATCTCTTATGTGAACAATTCACCCATGCGCATTCGCGAAACGGTTGACACACAGATAAAAAATCCGATGATCCTCAAGTACCAATTTTTCAATTTTTAACTCATAGAAGCCCTTATGTTTAGTTAAAAACGATTACAATTTTTTTCACATAATAAACCTTTATACGAAATTTCAAGTCCGTAGATAAAAAATTCCTTGAAAATATAAGTTGGGAATTGTCCTCATGTACACACATATTTGCACTTCATATATATATATATATATATATATATATATATATATATATATATATATATATATATATATATATATATGTATATATAATTTTGGTTTCGGTTTCGATTATAACATATGGCACTTCAATAATCCATTAAAAGAAATAATTTTATCAAGAATTCTTCATAAGTTTTGGTTTCGACTATAAGTAAAGAAACTAAATTTATATATACATACATATATATATATATATATGCATACATACATATATATACTTATATATACATATATATACATATATATATACATAGATATATATACATATATACACATATATATATAGAGATAAAAATATATACATACATATATATACATACATATATATAAGTATATATATACATATATATGTACATATATATGTACATATATAAATAAATATATATATATATATATATATATATATATATATGTATAAATTGGGATTTGGTTTCGATTCAAGCTGATGAACCTAAGAACTATAGATAGATTTTAACTTTATAATATATAAAATTCAAAAGAACATTAAACAATACAAAACATTATAATAATACAAAAGAAATATGTAGCTTGGATAGATACTTTTCCTGTTTTAACAAAATAGTTACAATAATATAAGAGCATCTCCATTTACGCTGATTATCTACAGAATGTAAACATCATAAAATTGCATATAAATCAGTCCCCTGTGGAATTTCCACATATTCCGCTAAATAAGATATCTGCGTAAATTACAATATCATATTCAAACGTGTTTTACGACTAAGGCATGCCGGGCGTTCATTAATATATATTGGAAGCAATATAGTGGATTTGCACTATAATTAGATATTTGACATCTGCATTGGCTTAAAATATCATATTTAAGATTATTTTATAACCGGGGAACGCGGCGCGGTCTTCTAGTACCATATGAAGTTATTCGTACTGTAAATTAACTTATTAAATCCCAACAATTGTTTCATAACGAAGATATATCGAATTAGAATAATTAGCGCTGTTTCTGTTTAGTTTATACGTCGTATTATGTCAAGTCAAGAATGTAAATATAAACATTTATCTGAATACAATTATTTATCAAATTGGCTATTGATAGTTAAAGTCTGTTTAGGTTTACAATAGTACGGCATCATATAAATTATTGACCTTTCACTATTAACATTTGTTCTGGAAACGGTGATTTATCGAATTGACTGTTGGTGCATGCACAAATAATTACATGGCACGATTATGCTAGATCTTTTGGGGTGCGTATATAGCAAGATAAATTCGACTATGTTGATTTAAACATTCTTCAGGTAAGGGTGCTGTATCGAATCGTGTATTGCTATATTTAGAATTCATTTATTTCCACAATAATACAATATAATTGTGTTTGAGTTTATTCTTACTTTAATTCCCCTAAATGTAAGTATTTATTTTAAAACAAATATTTCGAGAAATAGTTGGCTTAACACGTTAACAATGACACTGTTGTGATATAGTTGACGTTGCTTGCAAAATGTTAGAAGTTATAAGAAAAAGGAAGAAAAAAGATAAAATAAGTTTATCAGTAGAACGAAAATTATGATTGAAAGGAGGCAGTCCATCCAGGCAGACAAAAGAAGCTAAAATGGGATTGTAAAGCAATGCATGGCAGGTGACGGCAATAAAAAGATCCGACGCGCAGACGGATATATTTAGAGTTAGTTTGAGGGAAATTTTAGAAGTGCCAATGTATTTTGCGAAAGCTATGGGCAGTCGTGACAGTTTGCGACAATACAAGTATGACTCGGAGACGATCGAGTTTAGCTAACATCATCCGAAGACAAAGCAGCCTCGGCAGACTACGTAGTTGTTGACCTTAGCATTCAGAGGGTCGTTTTCCGCGATAGTGTCATACTCGCACCCAGAACCCAACAGATACATACAGAATGTATTGGAGTAATAGGTAATGTACTATTTAAACTTATAAATATATAAAATATATGATATCGTATCTTTTGTGAATTTATGCATTTAGATTCATAATTTGGTTTGGGTTCATCATATAACATTTCTCCCATTTTCACGCATTGTATTATTTTGTTGTATCTTTTTCTTCAAGTCATTATCGTGACTTCAAATATCTAGGTGTCAAATAACGACAATTTTTCTTATTTTCACCTAATGCTCGATACCATATTTTTTTTTCGAAACTAATATACGTTTTAAAGTGCGCTAAACCACTAAAAACTTTCCAGATACGTAAAAGAGTAACTCATCTCGCTCTTCATAATATTGAACTATTATGTATTTGGTTTCTGACCACTTTTTCGTGCCATTTTGCACTGGAAAAAACTAAAAAAAAAATTTTTTTTAAAAGCTGACAAAAATATCTCCTAAAAATCAGATCTTCCTAAAGTCTTCTACCTAATTTGGAACCTCTAAAAATGGATCTCCAAACGCTTTAAACAAATTTTAATGTTATTATTAGGTTTATGACTGCACCATATTCTTTCCATTGTTTTTACTCTCGACACAGACACAATTAATCAATCGAGTATCACATCACTCTATATAAAATATATAAGATGTCAATGGATATATACCTGTTGTCATAGCCCTAGTTATTATCGCAAACAGAGATTCATTTACTAAGCTCTTAAAATATCTGGTTAACTAAATTTGAATCCATATTTTCTGTCGCATTTATCTTATATTCAACACTATATACGTATTATTGTTGGTTTAAGTTATTTTTGCATTATATATGTATTTCTTACGCATAGTGAATAGCTGCACAATGCAAAATGATATTGATCGATATCGGCTAAGAAAAAAACGGGAGCGTATTATCATAACTTACGGAATGGTACTATTCCTCGTAAAATGTTTACACAATAGTACCTTGTGGTCAATAAATTGTATACAATGTATCATTTCGAATATAATGTGCTGAGCCTTTACATAGCATTATAACGATGGCTATGATGGGAAATAAGCAACGCAAAACTTAACCACAAATTTCCCTTAGATTTTTCGAAAAGGAAATATTTTTTTATCATAGAGTACGTGGCTGTCTGGAATAAAATGTTATTGTGAAATTGTTAAAAGTTAGAACAGAAACAATGCGTTCATTTATTTTAAAATTGAAAAAAAAAAAGTTCCGCACAATGTTTCCTAAAATTGTTCTCCTTATATTGTTATGATTTGTTAAAAATATGTTTTGAAAATCTATTTCTGAAAATTGAACGTAGAAACCAAAAAAAAATCTTAATCTAATTTATAAAACTCAGTATGTCGGTCTTTATCCATTTTATTGTTCAAAATTCATCTCCACGGAGACTCAAGGTCGCAAGACGATGCGAAACATGTCAAATGATTGCATTTTTGTGGACCGTTCTTTTATGTTTTTATTTAGAAGCTGCTAACAGGTTAAATTGAAGAAAAGTGGAACTAGCGTATGTTGACTTAAAATCGGTCGCTGTTTAATTATTTCCTATCTTTCTGGCGATAGTTCAAACGGTAACGACAAAGGTTGGAGTGCCAAATAGTTACGTTCGATTGTAGCTGATGGCACATTTAATTTTTATCTTTGAAAGTACTACTAATTATTGGGGACAACATAAGAAAAAGTAAAGAATCGGTTCTATAATAATATATACGTAATATGCATGAATTAAAATATTTTAAACATATTTTTCGACCTGATACCACTGGGCGTGATGTTAGTATGCTGTATTTTTATTATATTTGCCTGTTCTTATGAACTTTTAACATACTATAATCTACAATTACTCTAGAAAACTAAATTATTTGGATTATTTATATTAGAATTCTGATTTTGCGTGGCATTTCCATCGCATCTTTTTAAACTTCAATTTTATTTAGCTGCATATTGTGGAACTCGAGCGTCTTAAATTCGAAATCAAAGGATCTATACGAAAATTCAAAGAGGAACATTTATGTAATAAACGTAGGTTAAATTGTTTTCATTTTGTCAGCCATGGACGAGTGAAAATTTAAATATTTTATTTTATTCTAAACTAGCAAGCCGTCTGCCATTGCCCAATCATAAAATAAGCATAGATATTATATTTTAATTCATACAGAAACCGAGATATGTGCATGCAAGTATTGTTTTATCTTAGCAGTTAACTTCTTTTAAAGTAAAAAAAAAATACTTGATCTGAAATCGAAACCAAAACCTAAAGACAATGAGACAAGTACGATAACAATAAGGCTAGCTTAACACGATCTTTAAAAAGTTTTTGAACGTACTCATTCTTAACATGAAGATTCTTTCATGAGAACGATTCAGGCAGGTGCATTCTTGAAACAGTTAGCAAACAGAAAACAATTCGATGGCCGACACGTAGCAGTTTCAATATTGACTCCCTAGTAGCCTTTTTCCGAATAGTAACGGACTAAAAGATTTCCACGTGCCTGAATAACTTATATACCTAATTTCAAGCCTGCAGATCAAATATCCGTTGAGTATATAGGTTGAGAAGAGTCCTCAAACACATTATCACTTCTAAAGATATATAGATTACGTCGATTCTTATGTATTCGGTAAAATTTAGTTGTAATGTTAAACTCTTCTAGAGATTGAAAGTCCAATGTTCAGTGCGTGCGATATGCAAAATACGATAACAAATTACTTAGGACTTCTACACAGTCATTTCTAATGGAACGATAAAATGTTACCCTCGAGGATTAAAAACCGGATGTCGTTCAAAATTCGGTGCAAATTTTCGAAGTCAATAAAATAATTCCTGAGTTCGACAAAATATTTCATAAAGTTTAGGGCGATGTACCTACAACTTTTTGCAAGAAGGCTGTCATTATATCGACCGAAACGTTGTGAAAATAGTATAGATAAGAACAGTAGCCAGAATAATCCTAATAATATGAATAATCAATCTTTATCTCAAATATTCAGAAAAGTATTATTTTAGTATTTAGTTTCGTATGTAATGAATATTGCAGAATCAAACCCTAGAATGTATTGTTACTTAACGCCTTAATTCACCCTGTGCCCTGACCATATGGACAATATATCCAGGTCGATAAAATAAATAGTTGGGTTCCAAATTTCGTATCGGTTCTCAAAATTGATAAGATGCACCAGAGAAAGGTCAAAGGTTACATCAGCATAATCCTTGTAATAAAAACCGCCGAGGTGAGATTAGTAGTCCGATTAATCCAAACCAGCGGGGCCTACAGGGAACTCATTCATATGTAAAATATTGATGTTGGCATTCTGTAGATGTACAGTGTGAATGAAAACGCTGTGATATTAGTGTAACTGTTTATCTAAGCTAGCACGAACGCCCGGCAAAGCCCGGTCGTGAAGTACGCTTAAATAATATTTTAATTCTTTCAGATTTCGTATATAATATTATGGAGTTAATGGTCTATCGACTTTTATATATTTTAAAGTTGCGATTTCAAAAATTATGAAGAATTCTTAGTAAAATTATTTATAAAAAAATTAAATGATTTGAGTGCCCTCAGCTATAACCGAAACCAAAACTTATGAAGAATTCTTGGTAAAATTATTTATTACAAGAAATGGAAGCGTATGACAATTAAAAGACCCGGATGTAAGCGTCACACAGAAAATAACACACACTTTATCATATTATTATATAGATAATAGACATTATCAAGCTGTTACTGAAACATCATGCAACATGATTCCGGGGAGATTGCGGTTTTTGTTTTGTTCTGTATTTTTATGACGTTTTCATTGAACTAGTAACTTCTGTTTCAAGGATGACCTACAAGTTTCACCTTTTTGATTTCACGAATATGGCGTCTGATGGCCATTGTTTTTCTTTGACTATTTTGGTTCTAATTTGGATGAATTATTCAACTGGAATAATGTATTTGCTAGAAGATTTCAGTATCACGTTCATTTGGATGATTCTACAACTTCATTATAATTGTTCTAACAAGCTGGAATTATTTTCCTTTGTCCATGATGAATAAACTCGTTCCGCAGACAGATTAATGCAGACACCGGATTATTCCATCACACCACGAACTTTTTTCTTGTCTTGTCGACTCTAAACGGTAATATTTTACTTTTTCATAGCAAACTAGCTGGATTCATCCGGCATTTCCAAATTCCAGACGTCTGATAAAAAGATAATTAGAAATATCGCTATGTATACAATTAAAAAGATAGAATTAAAGAAAATCAGATTCATTTTTTTTTATTATACTTTGATTTCCAAAACTTTTCGATTGACATTAATTCAGCATTCGATTTATATTAATTAAAAATATCTAATTGATATTAAAGTAATTAACTAATTATATATTAATGCAAGCAGACCGCCCGGCGTTGCCAGGTGGTAAAGTGCGCATGAATTTTATATTTTAATTCAAACAGAAACTCATACATCGGCATGCAAGTATTGCTTTTTTCTAAAGAGTTCACTTCGTGTAATTAAAAATTGAAATCGAAAATAAAACCTAAAGACAGTGTGTACAGGTACGATACGCATTACACTAACTTGACATGACTCTTAAGAGTGTTTTCAAACGAACTCATATTTAACATTAAGAAAACTAACATTTCTCACGATCTCGCATGCGCAGTCGTATAACAGTTGAAAACAGATTTTAAAAATCTGGTAGCTTACCACATGCAATTTTACATTTTGAGCTCTCAGCAACCTGTTTATCCGGATTAAAACGGATTATACGGTTTTCACATGTCTTAATGCCCTATATAACAAAATATCATGTCTGTAGATCAAACATTCGTTGAGTCTATAGGTTGAGAAGTGTCTTTACACACATTCTCACTTTTATAGATATATGGATAGATATATTATTCTTTATTCTGTTCCTTATTCCTTTCGTCGGAAACTACCGCCCGATCTAGCTATGATTTTTTTTAAAACTTTGTTAAGATAAGATGCATATAAATATTATGGTATCGGTTCGATATCAAGTTAGCGATATATAATGATTAATCACTATAATACCACATTTTCTGTCACTTTTTCTCTGAAAATACTGTACCAATCAGACTAGAATTTCGTATGGACCTTTGTTAGTATCACGAACAATGAAGTAAATATTTTTGGATTCAATTCGATACAGAGATTAATAACGATTAGTGTTTAGTGAACAATGACAGTAAATTTAATTGTATTAAACCATTAATTTATAATATAAATCTCACCTGTCTGTTTAAATGTATGCATCTATGTTTTTATGTCTACCTAAACCTTTTGACAAAAGCGACAGATTTTCACGAAATCGGTATCCTTTTTAAGCTTGACCTTTCGGATAATGGACATTAACTATTGACTAAAAACATTAATTCCTTGACCCTCAACTGGGCACTTTTCTACAGTGAGGGGTCGCTTTTTCGCTCATATTTAAAAAAGTCATCGCCTATTTTCGATAGACGAACTCTAATGTAAACATACCTTTCTATCGGTTTGGCGATGGGCGCAACAGCAAACACGTCAATTTTTTCACTTTCTTTTACTCCGTCGCAGTAGGGGTTCCAGCCTGCCTACTACTATTTTTTTTATACTCAACAGTTTTTATTTTGAATTAGCTATCCCACAGAACGGTCCAAGTTTGATGGAATATGTTTTAATTCGTAATAATGCACCTAAAGGGAATTCTTTTTCCTATTTCGTAGTGATATAAATACTGCGTGGTAAAAAAAAAAAATTAAATTAACATTTTTTTTTACTTGATTACTAAAGTAAAAAATACCAGTTATTTTACAACTAACTTTTTTAAGGGGCTGGTTATACAGATAATTAGATTCTGAAATTAAATAAATTCATAAAAATCTTATATGATCAATAAATATTAAAAATGTATATATATTAATGACTGTACGTCCGACGTGACTAAAAGAGAAAACATCATAATTGCAAACATTAATTAATGAAAAACGAATTACCTCCCTTTATATTCAATCTTTATCAGTTAAAATCATTAAAACCATGCATTTTCAAAAAAATATTATCACCATTGTTACCTTCGTATATGTTTTGTTGAAATTAGTAAAAAATATATAGTAAATATGAGCATTTCTAATGAAATAATTAGCACCTACTAAAGTGTTACATCGAAATAAATAACATATAATGCTTTTGTTGATAACGGAGAATTGAAATCTCGGCATTTCAGTTGAAAACATCATTATTTACTTATACCATATGTGGTAATTAAAGAAAGTTCAACGCATTTAAGGTGAACGCGTTATTACATACTTAAATGTCATATCGAAACAAATAAAATCATATAGTGCTTTTTTTTTTAATCTATTTCATTTCTATTAAGTTGAAATTAGTATCAATTCCGACACATTTAATGTGACAACATTAATACCTATTCAAGTGTCATGGCGCAATAAATAAAATCATATAGAGCTTTTGTTGATTATTAGACTTGTAAATCTACCCATTTCAGATGAAATCATTATTAACTACATACATGCCATGTTGAAATTAGTAACAAATTCCAACTCTTATCAGATGAAAACATTATCACCCATATGCAATGCATGTTAAAATAAGTACAAATTCCAACGCATTTCAGATGAGAATATTTTTACCTACATAGAGTGCATGTTAGAAGAGGTTTAATCAAAGGATGCTTTCGTTGATTAAGGATATTTTCAACCTACGCATGTCAGGTGAAAACGTTATTACCTACTTATATGTCATGTGGAAATTTGTTCAAACTCAAATGCATTTCATGTGAAAACATTATTACCTTCTTAAGTACCAAGTAGAAATATATACAATCATAGGGCGAATTGTGTTTTTTTTATCTACACATTTTAGGTAGAAAACATTACCTCTTTCCATGCCATGATGAAATTAGTACAAATTCTAACGTATTTCTGATGATAACATCATTACCTACGAACGAGGTATGCCAAAATAAGTAAATTCATAGAATTTTTTTTATAAAGAATTTTTTTTAACCTACGCATTTCAGGTGAAAACATTATTAACTACATACATGTCCTGTCGAAATTAGTATAAATTCTAAGATATTTCAGATGATAACATTATTACATACTTCAATGTTATGTCACAATAAGTAAACTCATATACTATTTTTGTGGATTAGCGATCTTTTAAATTAACGCATTTCAGGTGAGAAAATTATTACTTACTTACATGCAATGTTTAAATTAATACAAATTCCAACACATATCAGATGAAAACATTGTTATCTACTTAAATCACATGTCAAAATAAATAAAACAGTATTATCTACATAAATATCATGTTAAAATAAATTTAATAAAAGGCTGCTTTTCTTAATTAAAGATATCGAAAGATCCTTTTACCGATCCAAAAGATATCTCACTGCTGATGCAATTCTCTATCTATATAAAAGCCAAGTACGTCCAAGGGTGGTGTACTGCTGCAACATTTGGATAGGAACTGCTAAAAAAAGCCTATCCTGCCTTGACAGAGTACAAAATAGACGTTGTGGCTTAGTGGGGATGCCCTTTTCTCTTCCCTGCAACCTCTCTCCCACAGAAGAGACGTTGCGAGCCTCTTTTTGTTTTATCGTTACTTCCATGGCAAGTGCTCGTCTAAACTCTAATCCCTGGTTACCCCACGCCAATCTTTAAAAAAAAAAACACCTGTCTAGCTGAAACCACTGCACTCTTTAACTGTGCGAAAACCAAAATGTGGATTCCATGAACAAAGGTTCTTTCCTCGAAGTACACGCCAGTGGAACTCTGTTCCGTCTGCCTGTTTCCCACCTGACTACAACTTAGATGTCTTCAAGTCCAACATAAACAAATTACTGATGAACTGCCCCCTTATGTAAGACACTTTATCAAATCTCCAATACTAACGATTACTATGATACTATCCTATTGATTACTGTGCACGCAATAACCCTTATCCCCGAGTGGATTTCGGGCGTTGATAAGTGGTGACGTTCATGTAAAAAAAAAAAAAAAAAAACCTACGCATTTCAGGTAAAAACGTTATTGTTATGTTGAAAATAGTACAAACTCAAACACCTTTCATGTGAAAACATTCGTACTTTCTAAAGTACCATGTATTTACAATCATAGGGTTTTTTTTTATTAGGGATTTTTACAACCTACGCAGCTTAGGTGAAAACATTATTACCTACTTACGTATCATGGTGAAATAAGTAAAATCATAAGGTGCTTTTGATGATTAGGGTTCTTTTAAACCTGCGCATTTCAAGTGAAAACTATATTATCCACTTACATGCCATGTTGAAATTATTCCAAAGCTATTAGTACAAAACAGTTTTCTGATAATAAGGAAAACTAGACCTATTCCTCTGCATGAATGAATAATATCATGTTAAAGCATATTTTACAACCGGGCAATGCTGGGATACCAGCTAGTACGAGCTATAAGAGCAGGAATTCTAAACACACTTAATATAATTCTCTGAGATGTACTTAAAGTGAAAATGCCTAGAGGAAATAACTATGATTTATATATGGATTAATCGTGTATGTGCATATATATATATATGTGTGTGTGTGTGTGTGTGTGTGAGAGTGAGAGAGAGAGAGAGAGAGAGAGAGAAATTCCAGCAATTACTTTAACATTAAATCGCGAAGCCTCTGGGAAAATACGAGAATTATTACATAAAAAAGGCTTTCTATTGTTATTTTATCATGTTTATTATCTATACTTATTTTATTAATCTAAATGGAAATAGATTGAAAAAACCTAAGGTTGTTTTTAAATATCAAACGAAGAACGTGAACATTTAGAGGGGGTAAGTATTTTTACACTTACAATAATCCCAATGAGTAGGGACAAAAATATTCTAAGCAATACTACTTAAATAATGTTTAAATATTGATTAAATATTATTCATGGAGGGATTGGCTGATTTTAATGTTGTTTGTTTTTGCCAAAAAATATAATTTATATAATAACAAGCTTCAAACTACGCCCCCTTGCCAAAGTTTAACAAAAACACACACACACACACACACATCTAGTTACAACGATTATCAACAGTTTCCCAACTCTCTATCTCTGCTTTAATCTGAACGCAAATCCCATGAAAAAACTTATTTTTTTAGAACTGGCAGCCTGTTGAACTCTGTTGCTAATCTGCTGTCCAGCTGACTACAATATGGCCGTTTTCAATGTAAAAAAACAAATTCTTACTGAGCTCCCACCACTAAATAATCCATTTTTACCTCATTTTCACCGATAAGTATTAATACGCTTTTGTATAGTTGACCCCCGTACATTAATTGACCCCTATCCTCGAGTGCGTTTGGCACTTAATAAATGGCGACTCTCACGTGAGAGAAAGGCAAAAGTACAACCTGCTATCGGTTGGCTATTAATCAGTTCGCACTTACATATATTGTAACCTGAAATGGTAATAAATCTCAGGTGCTTCTTTAGTATTAGTCATAATTGAAAATCCTATTTCAAGTAAAACACTATTTACTCGTCATTCTGGCAAAAGTATCCTCACCATTAATTAGAAAAAATATAATAGAATAGATCACCTACCACTTTTTTTTATTTGAAACAAATATTGGTCTTATCCTATTTTTTTTCGATGCACCATTGATGCCGTATTCTCTGTAAAGCAGGGGAGATAATTCATATTTACATTAAAGCAAATACAAATGAACGACACAATACGATAATAGTGTAATTTACGATAAAATTTGTCCTTATTTGTTATTAATGTTCTCCTCGATAGTTTTATCTAATTCTTGGTGTATAAACTTATTGAAGCGTGATACATAAATACATCAAAGTGTTTTTATTGGAAAATGAAGTGCCCAATCGTAACTAATACCACAGAAGCGTTGGACATTATTAGCTTTTCAAATTCTAATATATGTAAGTTATAACGACAGAGAGAATACTTAAGGCTAGTTTCATAGGCGATCACTATCAGGTAGTTATTTCTGCTTATACTACATCAATTCATTTTTTGAAAAAATGAAACAAACATTAAAATCTGCTAAAATGTTCATCAATACAAGATGTTCAATTGTAACTAACTAGCGGGGGGTACCCGGCGTCGCTCGGGTGTTTGGAGGTGTGTGCGGTTTTGGATAAATCAAAACTCCGGGAGGGGGGGTTAAAATTTAAAAAAAGTTTTGGTAGGTAAGTATGAGAATCGAACCCGAACCCTTGAGGCAAATTTGAAAGTAAAGTGTGAAAAGAAAAAACGTGCGACGTTAACCATTGGGCCACCGCGAAATACTAACGGAAGCACCTTTGAAATTTTTTAACTATTTAGAATTGGTAGGTGCACGTTTTAATAACTTAATGAGGTCAACTTTGACTCCGGGGTAATACTTCATTTACTGCGGGAATGCTTTTTTCAGTTTTCTTTTCTCAAAATGTTGGGTGGGGGGACCAGCTCCCCATAAAAAGGGGATTGTCCAAATTGAATAGCAATTTTCTGATATGAGGAAAATATTTCCACATTGATCAAATCTGATTGATTTCGGACATTTCTGGCGATCGCGACCGGAACAATACAGCCAGTATTAGTGTCGCTTTTATTACACGAAAAAGCCTAATCCACATGTGGCGAGCGAAAAATGTTGACCATTTATCTTTTCGAAATCGAGCAAATTAAATAGACAGGCGACTTCCGTTGTTAACTCGTAGATATTATGATTTATATATGATATACAAAGTTTCAAGAAGTCGTGAGCCGACCGACCGCTTCTCGGAAAAAAAGCCTTTCTTGTATATACACAAAAACGAACATACATACATACACACATTTTCCCTTGTATATTTATAGATGCTATAGAATCACAAAACCTTATTTTATTTACTTCCCTTGAAAATTACTGAAACTATTTAATAAAATCTTTGTTAATTTATCCATTTTTTTTTCATTAAATCCAGCGGCAATATTTTTGCAAAAGAGCAATAATTGTTTGTTTGGGGTCGACATCTGTTTCACAATTATAGTTGATTTTTTTTTTACGTAATAGGGTCATAAGCTTCTTATAGTAAGTGACCCTATTCCGTATTCGAAGTGATTTCCAAAAGAAAAATGCATATTAATATCAATATCACTATAGCATATATGTGTGTGTGTGAGTTGGTAGTAAAAACTAAAATGTATGCATTCAATAGTCATATTTTTAATTGCCACATAAATTTAAGCTCAATGAAAATGCATTTGCAGCTTCAGAGCATATTTATTGTTAGTAAACAATCTTCATAGCTCATATATATATATATATATATATATATATATATATATATATATACTTGCAGCTGTATAATATTTTACTAACAATAAATATATATAATAATTATTCATGTACTCCTGCATGAACTACTCTTCCGTGCTTACTCAATCATCAGCGTCGGGTAATAATTCCAGCCGGTCATGAGATTCGAACCCATCTACGAAAGCACCTTTTGCTCCATTTTCCGAGCCTTTACCTCAAGATCATAAAACAATTGCTACTGTAAGAAAGAGAATTAAGAACAATTAAATGTCGAATTCGGGCGAGTTTATATAATTTGTTCTGTCACTTCCACCTACATGCTTTCATGCCAGAAATCGAGCCGGACACACATACGTTAACGTTTATTACAGAGACAAGGAATTTATATTTCAATAGCTTAGAGAATGTCTGTTTCTGATCATCTAAAATCGTATTTTTCTGTAATTAAATCTAATAGATTTGGCACGATTTGTGCTCTTCATAGTTACTTATTTTTGCTTCGAGGTCACCGCTTATTAAGGTACGAAACCACATTATGATAAGGGTTGATAAGTGTAAGGTAGACGATCAGAGACCCCTATAATGATTAGTAATGGTGGATCTATGTAAGGATAAATTATTTAATAGAACTTGGAAACAATCATGTCATAGTAGGCTGGGAAGCAGTCCCATGAACATGTACTCTATAGACAACTAATTCAAAGAAACTTTACTTATGCAATTTTTTACAAGGTAGTCATTACTCATCAAGCCCCAAAGGTCACTCGAGGATAAAAGTATATGGATGAAGGTGGTAGTTTAATCATTAATGGTGTAGATTGGATAGAATTTGGATTATTTAAATGGACGGCTCAATAAGAACTTGTTTGCATTGGACTTTAAGGCTACCACATTGTAATCACCTGTGGAACAGGTTTTTCTAAGAAAGAAGTTTGTTCGTGGAATCTGCGTTTAGAATTAGGAAAAGATAGGGAGTGGGAAAAATTGTTAATAGTGGTTGTAGCTAGTTGAGTGTTTTTGTGAAAGTTCGACAAAGGTGATCATGAGTGTTCATTTAATTTTAGCCAGAGATAGGCAGAGTGGAGAATTTTACAGTTTTTGCCGCTAGACGAACATTTGTGACAAATGTTTTACTTGGGGGGGGGGGCGTGGATTGAAGCTCGGTCGAGCATCTAGGATAAAAGTAATCCTTAAACAGATATAGATTATTAGCATCATATCTGCGAGAAAGACGGCTTAGGGGGGCGAAAATATCTCCCCGCACTAGATTTTGAATACAGTTTCTAACCATGTTAAGGCATAGAGATTTCTCTAATCCGCCCATCCTTAACAGAAATCAATCTTAAGAAGTATTTGCTTCTTGTAAAGGTTGTGGATTGCGTCAACATAGCAATTACACAAATAACGCAGCTCTGCCTCCTTTGACGTTCTTCCTATAAAACGCTTGTTGGATAATTAAAAAAACAACGAAGATTTTTTAAACTGAAATCAAATATCGATGAGTCAATCCATAGTATGAATAAATTATGAATTATCTGTTCCTGTTTGCTTGTGAAGCTGTAAATTGAAGCATTGTGCTCAGAATAAAGTAGGGCAAAATTATTAAATTAAGAGAAAAAATGAACAACGATTTTTTTTTAATGTTTAATTAAGTTTTCGTAAGAACGAATTTTATTTTATCGGTCGACCATTATTAGGTCAAAAGGTGGGTCCAATTATAGATTAAACGCTTAGTTTATAAAAGTTTTTTTTTCGAATAAATTTTCATTACTAATCCTCATTCATTAATGTTCATGTTAGTGTATATATTTTCTTCTTTTCGGGAGGTTGACGTTGTTACTCCAGGCGCCCAACCGCAGTCCTACTGACTTGCTGCGGTTTATCTTGGTCCCTGTAATTATTTCGTACTGAGCGAGCGCCTTCGACACAATCTCGATGTGTCTGAAGCTCGACAGAAAGACCGTGACATCATCAGCGAACGCGGATCCCTTGGCGGCTGAGCCACCGGATATTGCAATTCTGCACCGGGCTGAATTAACCTCCCACGTCTCAGCTTCCGATCAGGGCCTCCAAAGCCAAGGCATAGAGCAGGGGCGACAGAGGACAACCCTGACGAACCGACCGAGAGATAACAAAGGGTTTCAAGCGCTTTCTGTTGACTTGCACGACGGCTGTGAGCTGTCGATACATCACGGAGATCGACTTGCAGAAGTCCGGTTTAAAACCGGCGGCCTCCAAGACAGATGCCAAGAAACAATGGTCGACCCTATCGAAAGCTTTGGACTGATCTAAGTTGATCAGCGCGGCTTCCGTGTCGTCATCTATCCCTCTCTCTAGGATCGTGCGGATCAGGTGCAAGTTGTTCTGAATCGATCTCCCCTTCACAGCGTAGTTCGGTCCGGGTTCAACCAACTCGCCGATAACAACCTGCAGCCGCTTCGACAGGACCTTGGCCAAAATCTTCAACTCTGTGTTTAGCAGAGTTATATGCCTGTAATCGTCTAACTCTTCCCCACCAGGCCCGTTACCTTTGCTCAGCAATGTGATCGCTCCCTTGGTGACTTGCCCCGGGATAGATCCTCTGAGCAAACCAATGGTTGAACACATCCGTCAGAAGAGGCAGAAACATGGGCGATAGCCTCAAATACAGTTCATATGGCAGACCATCGAGTCCCGCCCATCTGTCACAGCTGACCTGCTTCAGCGCAGTAAAAACATCCTGCTCCGTCACCCGCCCCTTGTAACTAGCCGCTCTAGCCGCCTCGAGACGGGGAGGGTCATCCAAATAGTCGATAAACTCAAGGATCGGAAGATCGGACTGCTGCGTAAAACGCTCCTCGAAATGTTCTCGAAACCCCTCGGAGATCTCCCGAGTCGATTCCATCGCCTCCTACCTTATCTATCTCGGGGTCTAAGATGGCGTTCCCATCACCCATTAGCACTACCCGCTTCCGACAATCTACAAACGCGTCAAGCTGACTGAGGAATGAGACCCCCTCACGAGCGGTGCTGGACGCATGAACCACGATCACCTGAAACACAGAATCTTTTACGGCAACATCGGCCACAATCAGCCTGCCCACCGCATCCCTATGAACAACGTCGACCGTCGCCGGAGCAGCACGGAAACTCCGCTCCCCCGCGGGTTGCCATATGCTGAGAAAACCTCAAAATCTCGGGCCAGCACCAGACAGTCCACAGAGTAAACGAAATGCGTCTCCTAAATCGCAGCCACATCCACTCACATATACTAACAAAAATACCCGGCGTTGACTGGGTTCCAAAACAGCCTACAGAAAATGGACTGTGATTGATGAAGTATGATATGTTATGAAAAGGAGGAGGTTGTAAAGAGATAGGTTTTGATACTCAAAAATTTTACCCTAAGCAAAATATGATGAAAGTAAAGATAATTTTCGCGAAAATATATATTTTATATCAACTTTGTTTCCATTCGTAGCAAAGAGTGACCAACAAAATGATGTTTCCTTACAAAGAGAAAAGGTTATATATATAATAACATAAATATACAAGAAATAAATGTTACCATAGTACATATAAGTTACTTTTATGGTACAAAAGTTCATTGGTTTGTATTTTTAAGTAGTTTGTAAAACATTTTTTTTTAATTCACTAACCGGTTTTAAAAAAATCAAAATGGCAGCGACTTTAAAATGGAAAGCCCCGTTTTCAATTTGAAGGAGGATCACCTGAGCATTCTGTGTTAACAATTTAAGAGAGTTCCGTCAACGTAAGGAATATTTATAAACATATTTTAATGTTTTCCGTTATTTTGTGCTTGAGGAATATTCCATTATGGCATTGTAGTTTATATAAAAATTCATTTAAGTAGTTATCGCCTCAAATTTCGTTTTAATTTCGGTTCGCTGAAATTATTTCAAGTAAAGAGAATTAAAAACTATTTCAAAACAAAAAAAGCGTGAACTGAACTTTTATTGACAATGGTAACATTTATAGCTTGTATATTTATTCTTTCGGGTCGTAGTTTGTTGGCTTTTCTGCTAAACAATCTTAGTAAATGATATCGACGAAATATCGAAAAACAACGAAACAAAAACAGTTTTGTAAAATTAATGAAGCTTTACTTACTTTAGTAAAATAATCCAAAACAGCAAAATGGGATATTAAAAAAGTAAACACGTAATTACTTTAGTTTTTTAAAGCAAAGTATCGATATAAATATGAATAAGAAGAAAATAGCGCCCTTTTCAAGCAGAACGCTTCGTTTCAGTTTTACAGTATTGAACGGTGTAGTATAGCGCCGTTGGATTCAGAGTTGTACTGTTATAATCTAAAGAACACGCAGAAAGGGTTTTAATCAACTGAATTCCTTCTTGTACACTGACAAAAAGCTTAAACAGATATATAAATAAAAAATAAAAAGGTTATGTAAATGTTTTTTTTTTAAAGACACGTAATCACGTGAGCAGGATTTCTCCTTCTTTTGACATGATAACAAGTAACGTTCTTATTTTTATTTTTATCTATTTATCTATTTTCGAAAGAGTGTCACGTGCAAGTGGAGAAGGAAAAACAGAGTTATGTAAAATTTGTGTCTAGAATTGTCTAAAGTTTCGACTTTTTGGGGGGCCTTTCACCTTAATAACAACGTGAATTTATGAGGTGAATTTATTCGGCACACTATGATTCAACTCCAAAAATTAAATAAAAGCTAACGTGAATTAAGATTAAAGTAAAGGTGTTATTGTGGACACTAGCCCCTTTTTACAAACCTAGTTAAACTTTGTGACATATTTACATTCTATGGATGTCAGGCGCGAACGAACATCCAATAATTTTATTATACCATATTTCTTCAAACTGAAACATAATTATCAAAGTATACTTACGCAAATAGATATGAAAAATCTTTGTTAAATTTTGTGCCATAACTCTATGGAGTACAGGGACGAACGCAGACCCCACAATTTTATTATACCATCCCTATTTAAGTTGAAACATTCTTATCAAAGTATTATTATGTACATCTATATCAAAAATCCTTGCAAATGTTTTTTTTTCATTTTTTATTTCCAGGCGCGAACACAGACCACACAATTTTTATGAACCACCGTTCTGCCAGATCAAACATACCCATTCCTGATCCTCGATTCATCTTCTATCATTATATGTAATCAGTTTTTCTAAATAGTCAACCATATAGGAGCCTATTCGTGACCAGACACACACACAGACGTTCAGCTTTATATTATATTATATATATAAATAAAAAGATTTTCTCTAGTAAATTATTTTGTTTATCTCTCCGCATTAAAAGTATTCTACATCCAGAACGTCTAGGCATCCTGTACCAATATATATATATATATATATATATATATATATATATATATATATATATATATATATTTATATATATGTGTGTGTGTGTGTGTGTGTGTGTGTGTGTGGAGGGTGTATGTGTGTATTTATATGTGTGTGTATATATATATATGTATATATGTATATTTATATATATGTATATATATATATGTATATATATATATATATATATATATATATATATATATATGTCATATGCTACTGGTACCCTGCTTCATAGTTGGGTCACCGGCGATTAAACTGGTTCCCCGACCAGACTTGTTTGGTGAGGAGGGTGCCTAGTCTCCCTGAATGATTAAAAACAAGATCTTCCTAAGGGCGAATGTACACTTTTTCGGGGTCAACGCCCAACTAGCCCCATGTGTGTTTGTGTGTTTGTATGTATGTGTGTGTTGGGATGGAGAGGGCTCCCGTAAGCCGTGGTGAAGGCAACCTTTCTAGGAGAAGCAAATCTGTGATTTTAAAAACCATAAAGCGGGAGACCAGTACCCGCATTAAGCTGGTCTGCAGTTTAATTTGTTGCTGGCTACATTGCTCTTGCTTGTTGCTGGATCTCTACATTTTGAACCGAGAGAGAGACTTACCTGTTGTATAAAGCTAAGACTCTGTACCATCATCTGTGTATCGATACTCCCTCGGGCATTCGTTTATAAAAGTGGTCCTGTGACGATGGAAAAGTTGTGACGCGTGGAGGCTTGAAATGCTGGAAGCATGTAATAATTGATCTCAATGACCATCTTCAGTGTCATGCCTGCTTGAGCGTGTAAATTTACCAGTAGGACTAAAAAAAAAAAAGAAGACGAAAGTAAATTTTTCGGCTCATAGATTTTAAGTGTCTGAGAGAGTGGCACTAGTCTGACAAGACGTTGCAATCATCATATATATATATATATGTATATATATATATATATATATAAAAGTGAAAGTGTATGTTTGTCTGTGTACATTTCCCTACACAATAACTCTATCAATTTTCAGTCTACAGACTCGAAATTTGATATACACGGTTCTGAGGTTTGAGAAAATCTTTGTAATCTGTTTTCGGCCAGAAATTATGCTGTTAAGGGGTCAAAGTTCAACGATTTTAAGTTTGAGAACTCTACTAAACTCCTCCGTCAATTTTGGGTCTAAACACTTTAAATTTTAGATATGGGTTTCTTGGACATAGATGTAACTTAATAACTTGATTTAAGCCCGAAACAATAAATGTGAAGGAGTTATAATAGGGGGCAAATTAAGAAAAAAAATTGACCTATTCGACAATTTCTGGTCTAAAAATTTGAAATCTTACAAAAAAAGAAAAAAGAAAAAGGGTATTAAGAGATAGGGAAAGCTTTTTAATCGGTTTGGATCGGACATTTGAGCTACAAATATATAAATCTATGCATGTATGTTTGCATGCCTGCCTAAAACTTTCAACAGAGGCGACGGATATTCACAAAATCAGTATCTTTTTGAGGATCGATCCTTCAGACAAGAAATATCGAAAAAGTCGCTAAAAACAGTAATTTCTTCACCCTCAACTATTCACTTTTCTACAGGGAGGGGTTGTTTTTTTAGCCGATATCTAGCCCTAACTTAAATCTACGTCACTTCCGTAACACCAAAGACATCACGTCTTTTTCACGTTCTTTCCCTCCTTTGCAGAACGGGTTCGAGTCTGCCTTCCTACTACCAAATATTTTTTTACTCAACACACACCTCCAAACACCCATGTTTACACCGGGCACCCAAGCTAATATATATATATATATATATATATATATATATATATATATATATATATATATATATGTATATGTATCTATATATATATATGTATATATATGTATGTATATATATGTATATATATGTATGTATATATGTGTATATATATGTATATATATATATGTATATATATATGTATATATATGCATATATATATGTATATATATGGATATATATGTATATATGTATATATATATGTATATGTATATATATATGTATGTATATATGTATATATATGTATATATATGTATATATATACATGTATATTTATGTATATATACATATATCGCATATTTGATGAGATCGTTTATTTTCCAATCAAATCGATTTATTACCTACTCTAGTTTGTGATCGATTACAGTGCACCGGGTGGAAGCATCATATTCCTCCCCACAGTTACTTGGTTCATGAGACAATGTAGTCTGCATTGGACTGTAGAGAACCTACTATGTATTTCATGAAAAATTATTTTTATTTATGATAGCTTGAATAAAAGTGTAAAATGAAAAATCAACCATCATGCTTAAATTTACGTTGAACAGAAACATTCATTTCGAACGCGGCTCTGTCATATCAAAGACTCTTATTGTTGATTTTATATGCCAGCCTAACTGCTTTTGCCGTGATAATCGCTTGAATTTATATTTAAATGAAAGCATCAAGTCTCATAGTGCGATTGTGCTTTAAGCAGAAACATTTTATTCAAACGCGCTCCTAGCATATCAAAGGGCATGCCGTTGATTTCATATGCCTGGACTTACCGATTGTGCGGTGATAATGGCTTGAGTTTGAGCTGAAAAAAGTGACGTATCACAGTACAATTGCGTTTTAAATAAAAACATTGATCTCGAAAATGCCGATGTCATATCAAAGAACTTACTGTTTGATTTATATGTTGGGCCTTTTTACTCGTGTGGTAATAAAACTTATAAAATGCACTTGTGATATTAGGCTGTATAAGGTGGTGACTTGGGTCAAAATCGCATGTGCCTTCTTTCATCAGATTATTTCGATTATTGATTATCAATAATTCTAATGCAAAACCAATCTAAGAACACTAATAGCCACATAAAGTACTTTAGTTTGAAATTTTATAAAAGTTAACTCAGCCGTTTTCGAGTTTATAGGGAACAAACTTTCACATGCACACACAGATACACACAGATAAAAGAAAATAAATAGAAAACGAGAAAAGCCCTATCCTTGTGAAGGGTGTTGATATTTTTGTTCTGAAAAATTAATGTTCGTGAAACATATGAGAACTCACACTGGGGAAAGGCCTTATTCTTGTGAAATGTAAGGATATTCTTGTTCTGAAAAATCAATGTTAGCGAAACATATAAAAACTTACACCGGGGAAAAGCCGTATCCTTGTGAAGTGTGTGGATATTCTTGTTCTTAAACATATTATTTAGACACATGAAAACTCACATGGGAAAGGAACTTGAATGCCTGCTAGACTATCCTCGAGCGTCTTAGGTCTTTCTGGTTTTGTCAGAACAACCTGGCATGAGGATACTTTTCTCTAGAAGTTAACAGTGATTAAATATTCAAAATCACATAATATTAGCATAGTATAGTATAGAAGCGTAATAGTATTAGCAGCGTATAGTATTAGCAGCGTAAATAAAATGCTTTCTATGGCACATTAGTTTTTACGATGAATGGTGCACCTTCTCCGAGTGATGCTACCTCAAGTAATCGATTAAAGTTGGATACTTCACCAGACCCGTAAGACCAAGACGCCAAAACGAAATATACATATGGAAATGCTTAATTGGGGAAAGAAAAATTATGTGTGTGTATATATCTAAATATACACACACACACACACACGTATATGTATGTGTGTTTGTTTTTATACATTACACAAACACGCACACGTATATATTTATATAAATATATATTCTCAACATGCATACATAAGCTTCAGGTTAATAGCGTACGCTTTTTGTTTGCATAGATATTTGTCTCCAATTGATGTCAACCGCTTTGAGACCTTTTGAATGCGTCTCCAAACGTACTATATGCAGAATAGAAAATAAATAATCTTTTTCCATTAACATGCAGGCTTAGTACTGCAATAAATGTTTGCCAATGACCGATTCGTTGCTTTGTAAATGCACGATTGTTGGCCATTCTATGTGATTGCTTATCGAAAGGGGGATATATTTAGGAATTCCAACCTCACCCGCTGGATGGTACGCCAACCATAATATATCATGATAATTTAGTAGAATATGTTTGAAAGACACATTTTACTTCGAAAAATCGTTTCATTTTAAAACTACAATCTGTTAATGAAAAATCCAAGCTATCTTCCTGATAATGTTGTGGACCATGACATCTTTTCGTGGATTATTTTTTACCAGGTCTTTCCTTTAAGACGCCATTTATCGATAGGTAGATCTTCAAGTTTTATATCCGCCGCATTTTACTATGCTGAACTCAAAGTGAGAAAGATAGAGAGAAAGAAAAAGAGAGAGAGAAGAGGTTTTACAGACACATTATCATCGAAAAATTATATCGAACAGACTCTAAATGTCAACTTCGTTTTACTGAATCAAATTATTTCTTCAGCAATAGATATTGATATTGCGAAGTACTAAGTTTAATGTATATTTTATTCTAATTTTTTATCAAGTTTTTCATTCAAATGTCCAACTCGTCGTATTTTTATTAATCCATTTTTTAAGTATTCGTGTGTTTTCTGTTACTGCGTGATTGAATTGATGCTAACAGCTTAGACTGTCACAAAACACTGTCTTCACGGAGGACGAAATTGTTTCTTTTCTGTCTCTTTTCAAAACTCAATCGTCTTCTGCAAAGCAAAGAAAATAAATAAATAACATAAAACCATATTGTTATAATTTTGTGAATATATATTTATATCAGTCATATATAACAATTAACCCATAACGCAAGCGAAATCGTCAGTTGCAGCAAAGCAATATTGTTTGTTAATCTGAAGATAGGAAGTTAGTGCGAAACCGCTGCAAAACTTGGGAATTTTTGAAAATGATATTTCGTGTCGATAAACTTCCTCATCTTTTTGCATACAAACGTATGAAGTAATCTCATATTAGTTTTGCGATATTTTTTATGGTCATTGACATAGGTACTAATAATGTGCTGCATCTGTCATACCTGACTCTCCCGGGGTGTAAGTACATCACTAAACTCAATGTCAATGTAGACAAACCATCTTAATTAAAAGAGGTACGGTTCCACAAGTATTTTCTATCGGACAGTACCTTCTTTTTCAGGAAAGGTTTGTTTTTCCTAAATGGCTTCGACTTCTGAAGGAATTCTAATTAGTTTCCTAGTATTATTTATTCATTTATTTATATATTTGTATTTACATGTTTTTGACTGTTGGCAAGGGGTTAGACGCTTTTTTCACTAAGACTTTTTATATCACAGTTATACCTTTAAAAAAATCATATGAATTAAAATACACTAGAAATCGTAAGAATAATGTAGACGTCAACCGCATCTTAATAACTGAATTAAAAAAAAAATCAATTACTGCACGTGTACTTACTCAAGGATATAACTTCGCCCGCAGAAGCGAAATCGCCCCCTTTAATATAGTGATAACTAAATTTCAGAATATTTTCTAGTCTAAGAAATTTTGCATTTAGCTGTTTTCTCTTGGAATTTGCTCCTAGTTTCACCGTTAGTACCAATATACAGAAAGTTAAATGTAATGGAGATAACAATCTTGCTGCTTAATTCCCCACTTACTTTGTACCTTATATAGATCTTGCTGCTATAAGATTACTCCCCACACTTTTTTTTTACAGCAGTAAGATGCCTTGTTTCGGAATAATGAATGTAAAAAATGTAATAGACAGATTGGAAGAATATACAAAAATAATTGGATTATATTTACTTCATAATCTGAAATATATTCTTGTTTGGCAGCGTTAGATACTTTCGTTGATTCGGTGAACCATGAAATATTTGAAAAACAAAACGACATTTCTTCAATATGGCGCTATTACCAAAATAAAGACGAGTCGAAATATCTGTTTTTGGATGATAAAATTATCAGAACAAATTACTAATTGTCAAGTCAATCATGAGATTTGAAGATGGAAAATAAACTGCTTTTGATTGATCATCTACAGTGTTATTTGGCAATGCTAATTTTAGAAAAATACTCAATTCGCCATTTTTAAAAAATAGTTTCCCGATCCTAGAGTCTAATAATAGCCAGTTAGTTCATCAGTCACTTACCTTTTTTTTTCTAAAGATTAATTCAGTCGTTTCTCACATTATTTTGTATAAATGTTAAAAACTAAGATATTTAATTTCTTTTTTTTTTTTCTAAGAGCAAACTTTGTTATATACGGCACTTTAAATTTTCTCTCCTTTGCCAGTACAAGAGAAATCTATGTAAACTAAAATAATGTTTGTGCGTATTTCAGTCCGCAGTGACCATTTTCGTGTGGGTATTAAATCAGCCCCTCTCGAAAATAATCCCCACATTGAAAAACAATATTCCCCTAATCCTGCTGTATGGCGAGGAAGATTAAAAAGGGTTTCGATTCACCGCGGTCCGTAGCTCAGTGAACTAAAAATAAAAACTTAAATTACCCCAAGATGGTGATACAGTAAAAATATTAAAGTTTACCACGTGTGTTTCTGCACATAAAATTGATTTCGAAATTTGACATATGCTTAAATGTTATAAATAGGACTCGGATAACAGCATATTTTTTCATTGTTTTGTACTCTCGTGTGTGTATCGGTTGATATCTCATATGCTGTTATATAGAGTGATGTGTTTCTCGGTTGATTAAGTCGGTCTAATTGTGTCGGATATATACCCGAGACTCAAAACAATGAAAGGAATATTCTGTTGTTATAGCCCTAGTTATAACACATCAACTTATGTTAAGATACGTAATTATAACATACTAAGCGCTATTAACTCTGGTTCCAAAATCACACGTGCTAACTCACCTCCAAAATTACCAACGAGAAAATCAAACTGCGCCAATTGCGTTGCTGGTAAAAGTCGCTACACTCCCTTATACAGCAAGATTAGTTCTTCGGATAAAATGTCGTTTGTATATAGTTAACATTCTAGTAAAAACAGTTAAAGTTTAGTAACGGTCGATAGTATGTGGATGTCTCAGGCACCATAGCTGCCTAGATACCGACATGATAATTGAAAGGTTCGTGGAATTTATGTCACAGGGAACTAACCCGGTCGTGGATGATGGTTGACAGAATTGAATAAAATTCATGGATATGCGTTGTATCAATTTAATTATTTTTTTTCGTTTTAAACCAATATGTATTACCATAATTTAATCCCCATGTAATTGTGTTTGTATTACTGTTTTAATAAAACACTTTTTCAGTTCATTCTGTATTTATTTGCTTTCCCACTAAAGCAAAGGTGACGAAATGTCGCTTCTAATGTGTAGGGGAATCCAGCTACCTAAAAGGGCCACTCGGAAGGTAGGCAAAAAGGTATTATCAGTCTAGTTAAAGCCTTTAATTCACAATTTACAATACGGTGTTTTTTAGTTTATTATTTTGACCAAATGCAATACTATAGTATTTTTTAACATAATGCCGGATGAATATTGTACCATTATTTGTGTGGTCATCCAGTCAATATAAAAAAACAGTAATCTATTATTTTCTCCAACTAGATACCGGATACTATTTGGAACATTCAGTTCAGAGTTTGTTTTATTATTAAGATTATATCAAAGGAATCTTGTAATTTCCAATTTTAGTCAGTTTTGCATAAAATAATACCTTCGTGTTTATTATTATTTTATTTTATTTCCTACTTGAGACGACTCAGTCCGTATTTTTAAACTCAGCTGTTCATTTATCATAAAATATCATATTACTGGGGCCGAAACTAAGAAATCTTTCTGATACCGAGAATATGTATTAGATAAATAATACTGCGACAACGAGTAGAATTATACTTGCGATACAACAACGAATAATCAATACTTTACATTTTTCAGTAAATTTTCTGAGGTAATTTACATTGTTTTTAACCAGGCGCATGGATGATACGGACAAGCGTAAAGAAGATATGAAAGCAAGACAACTCAGTGTCGTTCATACGCGTTACGCGAGGAAAATGTTTCTAATAATAAACGACTTGTTAGTAAATAGATTCCATTGTTATTCTTAAACAAAACTATTTAGTTTCAATGTGAAATTAAAGAAAAAAATGTGTTTTAAAATTGTGTATCATTTAATATCAGGGGTTTATCTTTAAAAAAATGTATATTGTTAAAATATAAAACAGACATTCTTGAGGAGGGTTTGCATGAAATTGATTATTACCCAAGAACAATGACAGTAATTTGCCTGATATCTAATTACACACACACACACACACACACACACACACACACACACACATAGCATTTGTATAAGTATATAAATCATTTGTTTATATATATGTATGTATATGTATATATATATATACATATATATATATATATATATATACATATATATCTGTTTTTGCGTATATGTACAAAATAAGAGCATAATATTCACTTATAGTATTTACAGGGAGATAAATATCTACACGCACTGAAGGGAGTGCGACATTTACGACCAAATATCGGTTCACTTCGTTAGGATTTTAAACCAACGATAGCGATGTGTTCTCTGATCTTCTGTAGCACAGACACATACACACACATAATACGCATATAAATATGTATGTGCGCATGTATTATAGGATATCACAAACACAAAATGCTCAATAGTATCTTATACACGATCTAATCTATATATATATATATATATATATATATACATATATATAACTACTTCATTTACTCACATAAAATTAATATACGAAAGTATAGATTTATGCGTAAACTTTAAGTATTTACTTCAAAAGTTCTCAATACGTAGGTAGAGCTAGTTAGTAATTTATAAAATATATATGGCGATTAAGCTACACTGAATATTCCGCGTTTCATCCACTCTAGGATTCATCAGGCTTTATATATATATATATATATATATATATATATATATATATATATATATATATATATATATATATATATATATATATACGTCTTAAATAATGCACTGTACTCTCGGTGTACTGAGATTTCGGTGGTATGGCCGTGTTGGATCTGTGCTTGTACCAACTTTTAATGGAAAAACTACTCTACAGTAATATCCAGTGAGCAAATACTATTGCGAAAAATAGGGTAAAATGACAAATTACCTGTTTAAGATAAAGAGTGCCCACTTTTTTTTTTCAATATTTGTATTCTTTGCTTGTAAGCAGTTGTCTCACGTTTTGTTTGATCAAGAAGGGTTGTTAATATATTTCTAATTAGCAGTACCTATTAACCGGCGTTGATCAGTGGAAGCGTGCCACCTATCGAAAAAAAAATTACAGTAAGGTATATCTTTTCTAGAGGCGACAACTGCGCGTCTTTTATTATATAGGAAATAACGTAAACAACCAAAAAACTTTTCAGCAGTTTTGCATATAGTTTTCACTGTTCTAAATAAGTTACAGGATTATAATCGTAATAAAAGTATTCAATTATGATTAATATTATCGTTCACCCAATATTCTTTTTAATTAACAAGACAACCTACGGTTTGAGTTTATGTAAATTTTAATTCTGAATACATTTTTGGATATTAATTGCTTTAGAATTATTTTACTGTAGTTATTTTTATTGTATTGTATTGTTCATTGTATTATTGTTATTTTATTGTATTTTACTGTTTATTGTAGTATTGTTATTTTATTGTTAATTGTATTATTGTTGTTTTCTTGTATTTTATTGTTCATTGTATTATTGTTATTTTCTTGTATTTTATTGTTCATTGTATTATTGTTATTTTATTGTATTTTATTGCTCATTGTATTATTATTTTATTGTATTGTTCATTGTATTATTGTTATTGTTATTTTATTGTATTGTTCATTGTATTATTGTTATTGGTTTTTATTGTATTGTTCATTGTATTATTGTTATTTTATTGTATTGTATTGTTCATTGTATTATTGTTATTTTATTGTATTGTATTGTTCATTGTATTATTGTTATTTTATTGTATTGTATTGTTCATTGTATTATTGTTATTTTATTGTATTGTATTGTTCATTGTATTATTGTTATTTTATTGTATTGTATTGTTCATTGTATTATTGTTATTTTATTGTATTGTATTGCTCATTGTATTATTGTTATTTTATTGTATTGTATTGTTCATTGTATTATTGTTATTTTATTGTATTGTTCATTGTATTATTCTTATTTTACTGTATTGTTGATTGTATTATAGTTATTTTATTGTATTGTATTGTTCATTGTATTATTGTTATTTTATTGTATTGTATTGTTCATTGTATTATTGTTATTTTATTGTATTGTATTGTTCATTGTATTATTGTTATTTTATTGTATTGCTGATTGTATTATAGTTATTTTATTGTATTGTATTGTTCATTGCATTATTGTTATTTTATTGTATTGTATTGTTCATTGTATTATTGTTATTTTATTGTATTGTTGATTGTATTATAGTTATGTTATTGTATTGTGTTGTTCATTGTATTCTATTGTTCATCGTATTGTTGTTATTTTATTTTATTGTTCATTGTATTATTGTTATTTTATTGTATTACTCGTGCTGATCTCATGAAATAAAATCCCGAGTTAAAGGCCGATAATTTAGTAAAATATGTTATTTGATTGGAAACAATTGGATTTGGCGGTTCCTTTTTTCTAGAAGCTTCGTCATATCCTGACATGAATCTCATCTCCGTCATCATTCAGGACGCTTCACTTCCGAATCAACTTCTCCAGTTCTCTCAATCTCGCATGACTTTTTGCAGATCCCGAACACTTTCCAATTCTCTATCCTGTAGCAGATTGTCAATGTAAGTCAATCTTCAACCACGGGTTGGTTGTCCATTTGTTGGTATCCAGAGAACTATCTTGCAGGCTTCCTCTTCGCTGTGTCTCAAGCAGTGATCGGCTGACAAGTAAACGTAATTAATAAAAATACAAAAATCGCAGAGTAATTATATTTGTACTAGACGTTTTATCTCATTAACAATGTGCGAAATTTATAGCGCGTTGACTTAGAATTAGTGTATTATACCAAATTGATGGTGCAATATGGTTGCTCATTTTTGTCTAAAGGACTACTGGATATTAACCCCTATTAGTCCCTAACTATGTATCGAACAAGTACCATAATCCTGAGTTTGTTTAACATTTCATAACGAAAATCCATACAACATTGTAGCCAGATCTGGCCAGTAGTTTCCGAAGAAAAGTGAACCAGGCAAGCAAAAAGAAATATAATAAATATCAACACATCTTTGAAACAAAGTGAGTTTACAAAACTGCATATGTATGACAGCAAACCAATACTTTTAAATCGTTCATAATTTTCTGTTTATCAAACTTTCGGCCGCTAAGCCGTAAACAAAACGTAATAAAGATTATGCTCAAAAACACAGATAATATATATTTTGCAATTTTAATAATGCAATTATATTTTAAGAAACAAAATGTCTTTATGACTAAATTAAAATAGCTACATACTTAAATTAACAAAAAAAAAACATAATGTTTGCATTAATGCAAACTTTTCGTTTATATATGACGTGAAGGAAATTATCGGGTACTACGTTTATGTCTCCGTTCTGTATGACTATACTAATATTGCTGGTTTGCCGATAGAGATGTAAGTTTTATTAAAGAATAAAAGGGTAAATTTGTATAACAAAACATATCGTCTTGCCTTTTTCAAACAATACAGTAGAACACTGGAATACGGTGGCCCCAGGATTCGTGTTTTTAGAGTACAAAGTGGAATACGATGTTTTTTCCTGTTCCTGGTTACGGCATTTTCCCCGCCTTACGGTGTTATTTATAATGTTATTTAACTATATACATGTGTACTGTACTGTATTTTGTTACAATTTATAATGCCGTATCCCGAGATTCTACTGTATTAGATACGTGTATCTCCAGATTACATCCTAAACACAATTATATATTTTTTATAATTGAATTACTTTAATTGCTATTTAGGTACATTAAGTCAAACACTAAACCATGGATTAGATTTAATGATGTAATGTATAAATCGGCGCAAACGATCATAGTAAGGAGATTTTTACGAAAGTACAAACGAAAAGTAAAACAATATGAAATATTTCTTTTAATATGGATATAGAGGTCGCATATAAAACTGGATTAGCTAACGTGTCCACGGAGGGGATGCGCGTATAGCAGCAGTAGTAGCATCAGCCAACATATTCAAATGACCGAGCCGTGTGCGAAGTGAGGTCAAAGCGAGAAAGAAGTAAAGAAAAAGATGATGAAAAAAGAAAAACGTGGTCCAAGAAGGATAGGTTCAGACGTGTTACACACGTACCCCGAGAGCGACAGAAAAACACGAGTCGAAAACATGACACAAAAAACAGCGTATCTTATTAAGCACTTTGGAGTAAACGCACATTGGAGAAAAATTTTGATTAAGTGGCAAGGCATTATTCTGGAAGCACCTGGTAATAAATATATGTTGTTTCTACTCTAAAAAAAAAGAAAGAAAAGGGGTCGAATTCTTTCCTATTCTTTGTTTCCTTGCGACTGTCTGCATATAACGTGTGGGTTCCGAATGTTGGCATGTAAGGACTACGTTATATGTATTCTCTGATAATATGCATTGTAAACCGATCTAGGACAAATTCGTATCGGCCTCTTTTTCTTCCGACGTCAGACAAGTTGAGCATCGAGCATCAGAACGACCTATACCATGTTCATGTCCCATCGACGAAATGTTGCACCCCTCTGCCTTTGCTACAAGTATTTTAATGGCAAATGCTCTGACGAACTACAAGCACTTGTACCCTTTCGAGGTAAATACCCCCCTCCCGACAGATCTGACAAGCAGCTAAATCCCACGATTACTCAGTAGAGATCCCTAGGTATAAGAAGGACTTCTGCTCTAATAGTTACTTCCCCAGAACTGCTAGACTTTGAGACTCCCTTCCGGTATTCTGCTTTCCCAAGGGAACTGACATGCAGAAGTTCAAGTGTACTGTGAACAGACACATTGCTGCTCATCTCCTTTAATAATATCCCTGCAACTTATGTCCCGGATAGTAGCCCCCTACTACAAAGTGGCACTGTGCCTTGTTTGGGATAAAAATTGAATTAAAAAAACTGTACACACGTTGCGGATAAAAGTGCGGGTGTTAAAGGCGTTTTTATTCTTTCTACAATACCAGATAGATCATAAAAAAACACTTTACTTTGTGTTTCACCTTAGCTATACGCCAAGAATGCAATGCAATAACATACAATTGCATTATTGGAATGGTCCATTATACTTTGTAGTTGTTTTAACACTTATGTTTATCTTAGCATTTTTCTTTTACAATCATTTATTGTAGACAAGCAGGGACCCCCAGCGTTACCCTGGTGTATCGAGTAAAAAAATAAAAATAAAAATAAAACAGTAGGCAGCCCGAGTGGAGAGAGGTGTTAAAAAAGTGGTAGTAGGAAGGCAGGCTCGAATCCTTATCGCAAAAGAGGAAGAAAAAGACTAAAGTATTAGGTGATGTCTCCCTTGCTCAACCGGAAATCGCGAACGCCGAAATCAAGCGGAGTACATCGAAAAAAAGGCAACGACTTGCAAAATTGCGACGCAAAAAAAACCCACCCTTCCTTATAAATAACTGCCCAGTTGAGAATGAAGATATCAAGTATTTTGGTCAGTTTTTCGATATTTGTCGTCCGAAGGATCGAGCTTCAAAACAATACTGGTTTGGTTAGCTTCCGACGCGTCTGTCGAAAGTTTTTGGCAGACATAGAAACATTTGCACAAAATTTGCCTTTTATATATTAGATGTGAACGTTTAACAATAGTTTTTGTTATTAATTTGGAAACCAAACACTATTCTCTTAATCTACTTATAATGCAAATCAGGTGTCTCATATACAACAGTCATTTACTTTCTTTTGCATCCATGATTTTCTTTAATAATGCGATTAATTTGTCATCTTCCTTCGTCATTATCAAATTATTTAATTAATTCAAGATATCCATCTTTAATTATCTTAGATTATCAACAGCATTTTATAATAAGATGTAATACAGGTAAGCGGGTATGTTTTTAAAAGCATGAACTGAAGTCTAGGAAATAAAACCTATCTCGGTGCAGTCGGCATTATGTTAATTAATCAGACAGATTCATGGTCTTTATTATAATTATTCGTTAAAATGAAATTAAAGTGTAAATATACCGTTGTCTGCTGCATACGTAATTCTAATGGTACGTATTTCTGAGATATGTAGTTATTTTTTATTATAATAGTGAAATATTTTTAAATAATGAAGACAATAATCCTTTGGTATTTTGTAGACATGGATTTATAATTTCTACTGTTCTATTATTCGACACCCTCTTCTTATTTTTGTTGTTTTATATTAATAACATTGACGCAGATGTATCCTTCGACCTTCTACATGTGAATTTGTTCAATATCTACTTTTACAGGTCAAAATTGGTTATCAGAACGAAATTTCGAATTCATTTGTATTAAATCTACAGGAAGTAAATAGTTCTAATTTCCTAATGAGGAGGTGTCAGTTCAGACGCTGGGTCGAGAATGCATATCGGTGGCTGATTACATAATACTTATTCTCAAGTGCAAGTTTGATATTAGATTCCATGATTCGCAAATATGTACTTAAAGAATGTGCAACTGAGATTTGGGAAAATCTTTGTAATCCGTTTTCGGCTAGATATTTTGCTATTAAGGGGTCAAAGTTCAAGGATTTGACTTTTGAGAACTCTACTAAACTCCTCTGCCAATTTTGGGCACAAAAACTTTAACCTTTAGATATAGGTTCGATTGGATATGGATCTAACTTAATAACTTGATTTGAGCTCAGAACAATAAATGTTAAGGGGTCATAATAGGGGCAAAGTTTTAAAAAAATTGACCTCTCCAGTCTCAACCAAATTACTCAGACAATTTCTGGTCTAAACATTTGAAATTTTACATGAAGGGTATTCAGAGATAGAGCAAACTTTTTAGTCGGTTTGGGTCGAAAATTTGAGCTACCAATATATGCATGTATGTATGCATATATGTATGTATGTATGTATGTATGCATGCATGCATGTATGTATGTATGTATGTATGTATGTATTGCTGCCTTAAACGTTCGACAGAGGCGGCGGATTTTCACAAGATCAGTATCGTTTTGAAGCTCGATCCCTCAGACGACAAAGACCGAAAAATTGCCTAAAAGCATTAATATCTTCACCCTCAACTAACCACTTTTCTACAGGGAAGGGTCGCTTTTTTCGCCGATATTTTCGATTGTCTAGCCTTAATTTTAACCTATGTCCGTTCCAGTTTGGCGGTGTTTGTAACAGCAAATACGTCATGTTTTTCCCGTTCTTTTCATCCTTCGCGGTACGGGTCCGAGCCTGCCTTCTTCCTACTACTTTTTTTTGTTTTTTGCTCAACACATCCCTCCAAACACCCGGGCAACGCCGGGCTGAAATGCTAGTATATATATATATATATATATATATATATATATATATATATATATATAGTTTCAGGTTTGAGGTGTTCAAATCTAATGAAGACAACGAGGCTGTTAAATAGTGCTCAATATAGAGAGCAAAATAATAACAAAAATTAATATATATATATATTTACAAATTTATGTAGAAGTACATAAATAGCAGACAGATGACATCTTGTGTTCTTGTTTGTTCATAACATGAATGTTTTCCCTGCCTTTTTTATTTTTTATTTGCTTTGGTTCTATGACACAATTATACAAATATCTCATACAAACATCGAAATTTCACAAGATATCTGCCTTTAATATTATATTAGATTTTTATCCCACGATAAGATATTGTTTGCGCCAGGCATGCATATACGTTCTAAAACCTGATTTTACATTATTTTCTTGAAAACAATTTATAGAAATAAAAAGAATAAAAAGAATATATATAGTGAGGTGTGATTATAAGTAAAAGAAACCAGGGGTGCATAGAGATTCTCTTTTATTACTTACTAGCAGGGAGAGCTGACTTTGCCCGGGATTAATTGATGATCGACAAATATTTCACACTCCTATATTTTTGTCATCGAAATCCGTGAAATCACCCCGGAAAAAGCTTCACATGCCTTCATGCAGTAATTTAGTCCGAAATATTTTATTCTACATTTCACTCTTGAAAACCTATTGTTTCTTTTATAAAATTATTTTATATAAACTTCTTTTCAGTTAACGAAAAAAAAACATTAAGAAACGTATGTATGAGCTTTTAACCTACAGTCCACGTTATGCAAAAAAAAAGGAAAGAAAAAAAACGAACAGAAAAACACGTCAATTTTTAAGTCTTATAAAATTCGTTGCCGTTAATACAAAAAAGAAATGTACATGCAGAGTTTGAACGCACAGATCATGTCATGCAAAAAAAAAAAAAAAAAAAATAGAAATGCCCACAGCAGAATTTTCATGGCCAGTTATTCTATCATTGTTGCTAAGCGACAACATGGAAAAGTGGCTTTACTGATGATAGTTAAATTAAAATAACGGTGTCGATTATGGGCAATTGTCGGGTGTATTTTGAGACAAAACTTAAATATCACTCCAGACTTTTACACTAAAATTCTGTAAATCTTACAGAAAATCTGTTCAGCGGTTTCGGAGTTTATAGGGTATTAACTCTCTCACACACACATACAAAATTGCATTTATATAATTGTAGATTAACGCCCAAGCTGTCCGCTTATGTTTAAATGATAATGAATTGTAACGCTGCATGTGCCACGCAAGATTTCTTATATCAGACTACCAGATTACTATTGAAATTATGAATTTCTGTCGAATTTTATTGCTTTGAGGCATTAATCTGGGCTCACTAAATACACGTTTTATATCTTAGTCGACGCTTTTGATTGGGACAGAACGTAAATACCTTTCCATGTTTTTAGTTTTACCATAACTTTTGCGTAGATACACATTCGTCGTGCGCATTTTAAACGTGCACATGCGTACTGCGCATGTAGAAACACTTCTTAATTAGATGTCACTGAGAGAGAATTTTTTTTCTGTCGGCTCTACGGTATCTCCGTTCGCACAGAAAATCGACACATGACGTATTACTTTGTTTTATTATATTTTATGTAATTTATAACTTGTAAATTGAAAATGCGATTGAGCGCTCGGAGCAGGAGCGTTCAAGTGCCTTAATTCATTCACGGGTAATGGCATTCGTTGACTGCTTATATTAGAGCTATGTTTAAATAAGTGACACGGTATCCGTAAAATACGCTTGTTAGTAATATAAATAACACGAAAAGCAGTTAATGGCACAAAAAAAAAGCTTACAGATATACGGGAGAAAAAAGGGGGAAAAGTACGAAAATTATCCATTCGAAAAAAAAAAGACTTAGGAGTAAGACATTGAGAACATACGCTATTGACAAAAACAGAGGAGTGAAGTTAATTTGCAATATGTTATTTGTTTTACGCCTTTCATACCATCGCAAGCGGAGAACCAGGAAGGATTTGGACCTAAAGTTCAATTATATTGCATTTTATCTCCTTTTTCTTTCTGTCTTTTAACGTTTTCTCACAATAATTGAATAGCTGTAAGACTAATATATAAAGTAAAACTATTCAATCACAAAGAAACAAAAAATCAGGCTATTTACCGATTTTAAATTAAACCAGCCCGTTTTCCTCATATCGTAACAACCAACATCTTCTTAACTCACATACTTATACACATACCACAAACTGGCGCCAAACTTGCTTTAAGGAGTATCGGAATCTGCTTTATAAAACAGATGCGTAAAATAACCCTCTCTCTTTCTCTTTCACGTCATACCACAGATAACATCAGCCAGACTGTCTCTCTCATTATTTTGTATAACGGTTATATTAACTTTGAACTCATAGATGCACACATACAAGGAATCAATTCTGTTTTTTTAAATTCCACTTTTACCCCAAACAAGGCACAGTGCCACTTTGATGTAGGGGACTACTATCGTGACCATAAGTTACAGGGATACTAAGTATGGAGTTTAACAGCAAGATGTCTGTTGACATTGTTACGATGTATCCCAGTCCTACTGGGGACGGTAGAGATGGGTGACGTAACGAAATATATAAAAAAATAAAGTTTCTCAGGTTCCTTGATAATGCGTTGTTATGGGAATGGGACAACCGTCCGAAGACAACAATAAAATGAAATGTACTGGACAACGAAATCACGTAAGAAATAACGAGGACAAGTATCGTCAAAAAATTAACAAACTTTTATTTATATATAAATAAAATAAAATTCAAGAAAAAAAAAGAAAATTAAATATGGCTAACTAAAGGAAATAATTTAATGATTCGAATTCTACCGAGAGAAAAATATATCAATAGTCAATGTTCACATAAAACAAGAAATCGTCTGCTCAATTAGATACAGGTTCTAGGGTAACAGAGAGACGTTGGAGAAATGAAAGTTTTGATTGAAAAACTCACTTAAAATCCTTTGAAATGTGACCTTTCTTTTGTCTCTTTTTTTTTTAAATATATTTCCTTCCTGTAAATTATTTATATTCGATTACGCGCGCGCAGGTTAATTTTCAAATTATTTATGTTTCATTACGCGCGTGCGTGTTAATTGCTCCAAATATTCGTTTCCGAAGCCCCTCGTAAGCACTTGGTTTATAGTAAAAGTTTCACTGCTCCACGATTCCTTCCTTCGCTGGGTTCATTCTTTTATTCACTCAATATTCTAACTTTCACCTCTGATCATCGGCTGGTGTCGTTGATATTTACCTCCGCGACGCCGCTACCACGTCGTCGCCGGCTTCGCCAACCCGACCTTCGCTGACTTACGTCTTATCGCTTTGAAGCGCGAAGCTTCACTGCCTGTTTACAACTTTTTTCAGGCCCCTCTCTCTATATACGATCTATCTCTCTCTTTCTCTACTCAGTTTCTCTATAAATATACGGTTTATTTCTTTCTATCTTTCTTTTCTCTTTCCTTTTCCACTCTTCGTTCATAGTATCTCTGTCTCTCCCTTCTCTTCCTGTTCGCAGGCCTCCTCCTCCCCTTGTTTCGTCTGTTTTGTTTACAAAATGTGATCGAGCAGACGTGAATTGAATCCTTTTGGCGCGAAAAACGATACAGTGAATAAAATATACTGAAAATATATCTCCTCTCGGCTAAAAATCAATAAAATTATTATACATTTTAATAAATGTATTACAACATTGCACTTGAATTTCCGCATGTCAGTACAGTTGTGAAAACAGGAACCCAGAAGGGAGTTCCAAAGTCCAGTTATTTTTTAACGAGATAGATTTTGCGTCACTTTATTTAAAAAGATTTGCATATTTGAAAATTTGGAAAGGAATATGATGTTTTATGTGACGTATTTTTTTTGTAATTGATGACAATGTAAGTATGAATGTGTTTATGAAAGTTGGCATCCACTTTTTGGCGGCATGTCTCTGACTATTTCCTCAATTACAAGGCGATTTTTTTTCATTTAATTCTTCAAGGATACGTGTTTTTTTTTCCGAAAAGTACGTTCTTTACAAAAAAAAAAAAAAAATCCACACAAAAATCATATTTGGACAAGTTACGAGGCCGAAGAGGCTATAGAATTTCAGCAAATCTGGAAATAAGCCGTTCGCCAAAAATTTGTCGGAGAACGTCATTGAATTCTTCGCGGTATGTGCTGTCGCTCCATTTTGCTAAACCACGCACATCGGATTGTAATTCGATTTCGTTATAACCCAGGCAGAAAGAAATTATTGATCATCTGGATGTAACGTTCTGAGTTACCAATAATAGAATTTCCAGCATTATCTTCAGAAAATAAGGCGCAATCAGTTCATCTTCTCCTATTGTACCTCTTTCTATAACTTTTTCGCTATTCAGTGTCTTTTCGTGCAATTCTTTAGTTCTGTTGATTTACTGTTCCATCCAGGCGTAAATGGTCATCATTACTTATTAAAAAGATGAGGTTGTCATTTGTTTTACAAATCTCTTCCATCTGATGTGCAAAATAAGCCGCATCTTCTAGTTCGCTTGTTAAAGCACATGTGCGATTGCTAATCTCTATGGATGGAAGTAGAGCTCTTCAAATGAGATGCTCCTTGGAAGGTAAACACTAATTCCAAAGGAAGAAGAATGTATACAAGCAGATCTCGTCGGGCTCCTGAGAATATTTTCTCGAGCGCGCACTACATTATGTGAGCTTCGTACTGTTCTTCTTGTCACAAAGGACTTTTTTTTTCTGCAGTGCGCCTTCTGTCCGAGGGGGGACGGACCCAGTTTAAAATTGTGTCTCTTTTGGGAACTGCCTGATGTCGGTTAGGTTAAAATGCCAATGAAACCTTTCTCTAAACAGCTATGTATGACTCGTTAATTTTAGGTAGCTATCGTGTGACAAAAGCTTATATTTAATTGTCTATATTTTGACCTTTTTTTTCTGAAACAAAAAAGTAATCAATTATTAAATCATACAATAAGATATTTTTGCAAAGAAATGCTACCCATTTAAGGCATGTCTAATAAAACAGGGCAGAGTAATTAGAAACATGTTATTTCTGACCTATCCTGTTAATTGTTAATTAGTCTCGCCTCATTTATACAAATGTATTAAACTAAATCAATAAATCGAATAAATCAAGCAATTCTACGTAAAACAACGATAGTCCTACTAATTTAGGTTTGTTGTGTATTAATATTCATATTAACCCCCCCCTTTTTCTACTTATTTCAAAAGTAAATACAACTTTGTTATATATGGACGGTGGAATTCATCTGCAAAAGATCTAGTTAATTTGCATATTCTTTTAAACATTCCTATATTAGTTCGCTATTAGTTCTTTTTCAATTTTTATGGGGTTTCTTCAATTAAATATTATGCGTAATTATATTCATACAGATATTTTACATGATTTATAATGGTGTAATATCTGCATAAAAACATAAACGTGTTTACATATTTATGTATGCGTATATATATATATATATACATATATATATATATATATATATATATATATATTTGCTTAAAAAATATCTACCAAACTTCTGACATTCTATTGGTCTACACACATCAAACGTATTTTATAGATTATTCGAATCCATGCGAAACTGTATATTTTGATTTTAGCAGGGGAAACTCGGTGAGAAAGTGTGCAATTATAAAAAATGTAGTTTGTCAGGTGAAGGTCGAATGCAGGCATTACGCATATGCATGCGTAAAGTAATAGATATTGGACAGAAGTTCCAAAAAAAATAATATAAAATTTATATGATTATTTCTGCGCTGCGATACAGGTGCTGTCGAAAACTGAACTTTCTAACATTTTGAAAGAAATAAACAGCAGTATCTTGGGATTTGAAAAATACATTTTTTCATCAAGTATTTGTAAATGATCTGTAGTTATTTTTACCGTAGGTTGCGTTTCATAAATCAAAGAATTGGTATAATAACTAGTGAAATATAATTGAATATTCATATTCCGGTCATAAAGCGCAGACATATATATATATATATATATATATATATATATATATATATATATATATATATATATATATATATATACACATATATATATATATAAGAGAGAGAGAGAGAGAGAGAGAGAGACGTACATACTCTGTTTCTCAACCTCTCTCTATATATATATTAATTCACCTATCATCGTTTTCTTCAAATGGAATCGGACAGTCAGGCAGGCATCTGTCTCTCTCTCTATTACTCTCTCTCTCTCTCTCTCTCTCTCTCTGGCTATACATATATATATATATGTACATATATATGTGTGTGTATATGATGATTCTCTATCCGCCTCATTTTCCCCTTTCTTATTCCTCTCTCCCCTAACTATATCTATCTCTCCTTTTCCCCTTCTCTTTTCGACTTCTTAATATCCTTTCCTCCACTTTTCTGTTCTTATCTCTCTTCTCTCATATTTCGTCTCTTTCTCATATAACCCCATTTGTCTATTTAATTTTGATCCCAGTTTTAACGCCTTAACTTGCCTTTTCCAGTTTTGTTAAAGAAATAAAAAAAAAAACATTGTATATGAAAAATTGAAACTTCACATCTTCATGGCCTGATTGTTTTTCTTTTCTGGAAGTTGTATTTTACCCTGGACATTTATAATTCTTTTTTCGTATGGATTACCAATGGCTGTTTACCGGATGAATTTTGGATTTTTCTGATTCTAGATTGTACCGTCTTTTTGATTTTTACCATGTCTCTTTTCTCACGTGTTCGCATTTCCACCATTCTTCTAAACGTTAATTAACTGTTAAAAACCTTTTTGATGCAATTATGATTAATTTTATATTGTTTATTTCCTTGAGTGCATTAACCTGCAAAATTTATTGTATATTAAACTTCTTCCCTCTGATGAGAAGAACTTTATTCTTCGAAACTCCATGGAATGAGGTTTTTCTTATTTATTTATACAACTTTTCAGATAATTAAAATTTTGTATACACTCCTTACAGGTTGATGATGCGTTTCGAAAATGTGAATACATTTTCATTAACAAGATATATATATATATATATATATATATATATATATTATATATGTATATTATATATAATATATATATATATATTATATATATGTATATTATATATATTATATAAATATATGCATTATATATATATGTATTATGTAGATATGTATTACATATATTTAATATATATATATGTATTATATATATGTATTATATATATGTACTACATATATATGTACTATGTATATATGTATTATATATATGTAATATATATGTATATATATGTATTATATATACATATGTATTATATATGTATGTATATATATGTATCATATATATTTGTGTGTGTATATATATATATATATATATATATATATATATATATATGTATGTATTACATTTTTCGGGGTCAACGGCAAACTAGCACCGTTTGTGTTTGTGACTATGTATGTGTGTGTTGGGGTGGAGAGTGCTCCCGTAAGCCCTGGTGAAGGCAACATTTCTAGGAGAACCTAATCCCTGATTTAAAAAAAAACATAAAGCGGGAGACCAGAACCGCATTAAGCTGGTCTGCAGTTTAACTTGTTGCTGGCTATCTTGCTCTTTCTTGTCACTGGATCTCAACATTTTGAACCGAGAGAGACACTTAGCTGTCGTACAAAGCTAAGACTCTGTATCATCATCTGTGTATAGATACTCCCGCAGACATTTATCTATTAAAATGGTCCTGTGGCGATGGAAGTCATTTTTGGGCTCATGGATTTTAAGTGTCTGAGGGAGTACACTCGTCTGAAAATACGTTGTAATCATCATTATATATATTTATCATATATATATGTATCATATGTATATATCTTTGTTTGTATTACATAAATGTATTATATACACACATATATATGTATTATATATACATATATATAGTATATATTATATATATGCCATATATATTATAATATATATATTCTATATATATTATAAACATGGTAACAAAAAAAACGGGCCCCAACTCTTTTTAGGCTTCGTTTCTTAGTTTTTTATCCGAATGAAATGAAACTTTGGTCATAACTAGTTTATTATATCCAAAACACCACATCAAAACACAAGTGTCTACAGCATATGTTCTAGATGGCCTCCATTTAGATTTTTTTTTTTGGGGGGGGTCACTCTGTATAATATATATATATATTTTATTATATATATATATACATATATATACACATACATATATATACATATACATATATATATACATATATATACATATATACATATATTCACATATATATTTACATATATACATTTGTGCATATACACTTGTGCCCGATATTATTCATACCCACCCTTGAAAATTGAGTTTATTAGGTGTAACTTTGTAAGAATTTATTGTTTACGTCCATATTGATACATATTCTTAATAAACCTCTTCTGATCATTTTCGTCATTTTAAAATCTCGGGACACTTGTAATAAAAGAAATATACAGCTATTCATAAAATCTGCAATGTTCAAAAATAATCATACCCCCTTATTTTTTCAGTATTAATCGAGTTTCTGACTGTTTGTTTCCTGTTTGATTCTTATTTTGAATGCTTTTATACAACCTTTGATTAATTTCATTTCTTTTTTTGCATTTTTTAGAAATTAAAATGATATCAACTGAAAACCAATAAAAGAATAAAAATTATTAGAATGGGGAAAAAAAGAGCTTAGTAATGATCTTAGGACTAAAATTGTGAATTCACATAAGGATGGTTTAGGTTACAAGTCATTTTCCAAGAAATTTTAGGTCCCTACAGCAACAGTACAGAGCATCATCAAAAAATTCCAGAGCCACCACACAACAAACAACTTGATTGGTAGGGGAAATAAAAGGAAACTGTCTGCTAGAGCCACCAGGAATATTGTAAGAAGTGTAAATGCAAATCCAACCACCACTACTAAGGACATTTTAGAAAATCTGGCGTCTTCTGGCATAAAAATAGCAAGGCAAACATTGCAAAGGACTCTGCATGAAAATGGTCTGAAAGGAAGAAGACCAAGAAGGACTCCATTGCACACCGGAAAACACCTTGCAACACGTCTAAAATTTGCTAGGAACCATGTGAATTCTCCAGAGTCCGTTTTCTCAAGTATTTTGTGGACTGACAAAACAAAAATTGAATTGTTTGGCCATATGGATGCTTCTTACGTTTGGAGGAAGAAAGGAGAAGTTTACAACCCAAAGAACACCATACCCACGGTGAAACATGGTGGTGGTAGCCTAATGTTTTGGGGCTCCTTTTCGGCTAGTGGCCCAGGTAGTTTGGTCAAGATAGATGGAACCATGAAGAAGGAGCAATATTTGGAAATACTCCAGAAAAACATTAGACAGGATGCGGAGAAGCTCCATTTAGGACCAAACTGGGTCCTTCAACAGGATAATGATCCAAAACATACTGCCAAAATAGTCAAGAAATGGTTTGAGGATAATCAAATTAATGTTTTGGAATGGCCTAGCCAGAGTCCCGACCTGAACCCTATCGAAAACCTCTGGCACATATTGAAAACTGAGGTTAAAAAGCGGAAACCTAGAAATTTCAGGGATTTGGAGAACTACTGCATTGAAGAATGGTCAAAAATCAGTGTTGATGCTTGTAAAAACCTTGTTGATAAATATCCAAAACGGTTACAGGCAGTTATTAAGAATAAAGGGTATGCTATTGACTATTAGTAAGAGAGGTATGAATAATTTTGAACTAGTGCCATTATTGTTTTTCTTTGTATAATGTTTCAAACTAGCATAATTTATTTATTTGTTGAGTTTAAATTAAATGCTTATGCTTGATTTATGGTTTGAAATCCCTTTAATATTGTCTACCTTCTGGTTTGAGCAATATTCTTATAGAAATCTCAAAGATCCGAGGGGTATGAATAATATCGGGCACAAGTGTATATACATATACTTATATATATATATATATATATACATATATACATATACTCATATATACATATATATATATGCATATATATACATATATATATTTACACATATATATATTTATTGAGATTCTCGGACTGACTTCCTCATCTTGGTTGTTAACGTCACAACGTTTCGGCTGTGTTGCCCTCCGGCCTTTATCAGGCGTTTTGTATCGAACTAGGAAACCGTTTGTTAGGAGTCTCGAACCCCACCCTTTATTATTATTACGAGGGTACCGTGTTCGGACTCCAGCTCTGGGACATAGTTGCCGATTCTCTGTTTTGAATGTTACTTTTCACTGCCTTCGTTCAGGATTGAACTCAGCACCTTTGGGTTACTGTAAACTTTGATACAACGTCTAGGACCACTCGACCATATGTCACTAGGACGTTCTTAGTTGCTTTTTGTTAATGTTAAACCTATGTTGTTATTCAAGGTTTTCTCTCTTTATCAGAAGTGTCCAAATTGCATTCAGCTCTATGCTTGGTTTGCTCATTATCCTATAATATCCGAGCATGTGAGCTGTTTCTTTAAGTTTTCTCACTTTCCAGTGGGTCTCTCTGTTTATAATTTTCACTTCCTCCCATAGGGGGCTATGGTCCCCCCTCTCCATCCATACATGGTTGGCTATACCCGATTTTTCCGTCTCCCCTTTAGTTACCGCTTTTCGGTGTTCTGTCACCCTTACTTTAAGGGGGCGGCATGTTTCACCCTTGTAAACCTTTCTGCAACTGCATGGGATGGAGTATATGCCGTTCTCGGTCATGTTCTCTTCCATGCGGGGTTTCACTCGTACCAGGTGTCGTCTGAGTGTTGACTCGCTCTTGAATACCGTCCTGATGTTGTAGGGGGGCACATATTCTCTGAATCTTTTCGGTGATTCCTCATATGTATGGTAGGCAGACCGTTCGTGTCTGTGAAAATATGTTTATTAAATTATATTTCACCTTTTATATCATACCAATCATTTAATTTATAAAGGTCGATGTAACTACAGAGCATATACAAATAAATGACAAAAGGTCTACATTCTAAATTTCATTATATTTACTATTTTACCGTTTATACCCTTAAAGAAGTTGACATGAACAATTTTTGAGAGCAATTTGTTTCATAGCTCAAAATCATGTAATTATTATGTCCATTGTTGAATTACTTCCGCCTTTAATCCATCAAAATAAAAAAAAACGCCTTACAATTTTAAAAGAAACTAAAGAAATGTTTGCATGATTGCAAAATCCGAAAAATGGGGGAAAAGTTGCAATTGTCATTTTTCATTTTATTACGCTATCTTCTATAATGGTCAACATCTTGTAATTTTAAATATAAACTTTTTTCATTTGTTTATATATATATATATATATATATATGCATATATATAGAGTAAAACTGGTAATTAGTAAAAATCTGAAGAGAGTGCTCTATATTATTGCAGAGCAAATATGTGTTTTATTTTTTTATTACCATTTTATCTATTGGGTTACATATGTATCGAATGTCGGACCATGTTTACGATCCAACAGCCTCGTCAGACCTTACAGAAATCTTTGTAAGTATTTGGAAGAAGTGTTTTAGAAGGAATACAAGAAGAAAGAGGGGGTAGGAGATAATAAGGGGGAGGGAGACGGGTATCGACAATATTTAAGTTTTGAAAGTTAATATACATTAGATTGTACTGTGTGGGGGGTAGCAGATTCAGTTAGCCGTGGGTGGAGATTTATGGATATAGGGACGGGGAGGTGGAGCGATGATGGTAAAGAAAAAAGACACGGGGGGGGATAAAATGAGGTGAGGGAGGAGTTTACAAATTTTAGGTTTTAAATGTTGTGTCTGAGGGAGTGGCATTCGTCTGACATGACGTCGTTGCAATCATCATATATATATATATATATATATGGTGAGTTTATATTTATATACATATATATATATATATATGTATGGTGGGTTTATATTTATATATATATATATATATATATATATATATATGAGTGTATACATATATATATATATATATATATATGGGTGTATATATATATATATATATGTGGGTGTATATATATATATATATATATATATATGGGTGTATATATATATATATATATGGGTGTATATATATATGGGTGTATATATATATATATATATATATATATATATATATATATGGGTATATATATGGGTGTGTATATATATATATATATATATGGGTGTATATACATATATATATGGGTATGTATATATATGTATATATATATATACATATGGTGGCTGTGTGAGTCTGTATATATATATATATATATATATATATATTTGGTCGCTGTGTGAGTCTGTATATATATATATATATATATATATATATATATATATATATATATATATATATATATATAGTGGGTATATATATACTGTTGGGTGCTTATATATATATATATATATATATATATATATATATATATATATATATGGTGGGTATATATATACTGTTGGGTGCTTATATATATATATATATATATATATATATATATAATGTCTACTCATCTACGTCTGTATGGCAATGTAAAATTATTACAAACATGGTTTTCTAAAATAAAATAATATATATATATATATATATATATATATATATATTACGGCTGAATGACTTGCTAATATCGTAATAGAATATTCTATACAGCAATACTGCTGACGTATTCATTATCCAAAATTTCTTTTTATTCAGACTTATTCGCCAAGTCTCTGGATTTATATTTTATACTTTAGTAATTCTTAAGTTCAGTGGTTTTAAAGCGAAAAAAATATTGATTGGAAAACAATACGTTGCTTTTTCGTTCGATTTATTTGATATACGGAGAAAAACTGTTTGTTCTCTTTATCGTGTTTCATGCGTTACTTGGCTGACCCAGTTTCGTACTATAGAATTAAGGTGTTTTCTTGGAGAGATTAAATTTCAACAGCTGTTATATATTTCGATAGCACAAATGTATAAAAAGATATCTGAAATAAAAAAAATAATAATACAACACTACTACCACCACCACCAACAACAACACGTTTGTACGTACTGATCATCTTTAACGTCTACTTTTGAACTGGAATCTTTGATTGCCAAAGAAAAAACACACACAATTCTTTAAAACTATCTGATGTCGCTAAGATAAACAATTCCAATCTTACACATTTTTAAAATAAATTGTTCCATGATCCAAATCTGAATTTTCTGTCAAAGAAGAAAGAAAAAAATATTTCGGTACTATCCAAAATACGGACCGTGCTGAAATAATAACTTCCTTATTTAGAAACCAATTTTAGACATAGGAGGAAAGGGTGCTTGTTTAATTTACCTGTACTGCAATCTGACAAATTAATAAACAAAAACAATAGCGTAAAAATTGAATTTAACTTCAAAATCTAAGCTAAAATATAGTGTTGTCCGTATTCTGTATACCTACGATTATTTTTAAAAGGTATATTTTTTAAGTTAATAAAGTACAACCAAACAAAATTTCCATATTGTTTCTTTCCAAGAAATTTCTATTAAAGGAAAACAATATCACGGGACTATTTTTCGCTTGACTACCGCAGACTCGACTTCAAGCGCAATATCAATAAATTTACTTACAGAGGCGTTCTCTTTAGTAATTGAATTTTGTCCATTCCAACCAATCGTTTCCAATGTATTTGTCGTATTATTCATCATCAAACAGAGAATAGGCTTACGTTTATTCTTAACTTGCTTTTGGCCTTGTTAAGTGGTTACTCTTGGTATGAAAAATCTTTCTCTTTGTTTGTGAGTCAGTTTGCACGACTATAAGAGTCGAAATAACATTTTCATTCACAAGCGTCTTAATTTGTAGATAACTCGAACCATTTCTATTTGTAAAAATGTTTTTGCCGGTCCATCGGTCATTAGCACGGAAATTTTTAATATTATTTTCCTCGCTAAACGCACTGATTGAACAGACATAGTTAAAGAATACACTTTATTGTTTTGTCGTTCAATTGTAAATGTGAAATCTTTGAAAATTTAGGAAACCCCTCAAAAAGAAAATTTCGACTTCAATTGTATAATGAATTGTTTCCAAATCAATTTATTTACTATTTTAGGTAAGTCAGCCACTTTATTGATTGACAGTTAAAATACGTAATAAGTACAATTAAAAATTACGTACATAAAGAAGAAAGAAAAATGATAGGTGCTTGTGTCTAGTCTTTTCAATAATTTTCCCGCTTAAAAATCTTTCGGCGCCATGACAATAAACGGCGGAATTAACATGCATAATTAATAGTCGCAGGTCTTGCAACGTTTTCTTGATTTTCTTTCATATTTCTTTTGCGACGCCTCCCGCTTATGGCGACAATATTTCCAGCCCTCCTTGATTTCTCCTTGCCACTGGAATCCAGCAGTATCGACTCAGAAGATGTGTTGTCGGGGATTGCTAAACACTTACTTCACAATTACACGCGCAGGTACAAATACATGGGGTATCCATTGTCTGTCGGGACATATCAGAGTGCCATTTAAATCTTAAGTTAGAATTACACAATCATCAAATCACACATGAACAGGAATTTCCTTAGTTTAATAAGATAATAGTGTCAAGATGAAGATGTTACAAGCACAGAAGCCTGTTCTTGTGAGTAAATATAAAATAGGATAGTCAAGGATTCGAACTTGCAAAGCTTGATTTGGAATTGAGAATTCTAATCATAAGTTTAAATAAATACAGAATGTTATTGAAAATAAGGAATGTGGAATTGCCATTGTTTAGCTCACACAAAATAGTTAGATATCTGTTTATTGAAAAACGAATGCAATGATGAATTTATTTCGTGTTATAAAAATGAAAATTAAAATAAGGAATTTAAAAACGGACAATGGAAAATGTTATCTGTAAAATGGGTTACGAAAATAAGGTTAGAGGGTCAGCTTTGGAAGAAACATGTGAATAACAATGCATGCTTAAACACGGAGGCATGTCGTGTCATGTGTTTTCATGTGTACGTGCTTGGTCACGCAGTGACGTCATGAGTTATGAATTTAGTGAAATGTCAGAATCAGTATCAGTCAGTTAGAAGAAGCGAGAGGAGTCAGACCAGATAAGCAGAGAGGTTCAGACCTATTTGCGGTTAGAGTCAAGGCACCTTCTGGAAGTGAGAGAGTTTAGAAATAACCATGTAGTAACTTTAAATCCCTGAAATACAGAATCATTTCCGACCGATGGGCATCATGTTTTTCATAACTGCCGTCTTCTGTGTTCATCATTACAACGAGAAAGATAACGTGTTTATATTATATGTACAACTGTCAAAACGTAAATGTCAAACGCACTCTCGGTCTATCTATCAAGATATTCTAAAATCTCTTCTAGTTGAATTACAGGCTTGGTGCTCTTGTAGTAACATGTACACTGTCTAATATATATATATATATATATATATATATATATATATATATATATATATATACAGAACTGTCTCTCTTTATATATACCCTGTTAATGTCGCCAATATGCTATCTCTACAAACATGAACATCTTAAGACATATGAACACTCAATACATCCACACTCCTAAGACTGTCTCGATCACTCTAAGACTAATACGAACAGTCAACACCAAAGAATAATACATACGTTATAATAATACCACCTATTACATAACAAAGAGAGCGCCCTCCCATATAGAGCATCTAATATTAACAAAGCGCGAACAATTATGAATCGACTATGCTAAACATGGGTTACATTCGGACATCTAAAAGAGACGTCCTGTCAACGTGATTATTGCGTATTCCATAAACTGTAATGATATTTATTAGAGCAAACACGAATACTTTATCAGCTGGAACTCTATTAAAATGCACTAAATACTAAAAAAAGGTTTGAATAACAAATTATTGGCACTTTTATTTTTATTGCATAATTAATTCTTCCAACATATATATTACAGATTTCATTTTTACTCCTTTTCTTCACACATGTTATGCGTGACATGCTTCGTTCTCACATGAATAATCAACACGCAATATTCAACATCATCAGCAGCAGGAAGAAGGCTCGTTAAATGCAATCTCTAGTCGAACAAACCTAATAATAGCAGATCAGTTCCATATGGAGACGGATGGTTTCTAATCATATTTTCAACCAACAATGCGGAAATTAGACTTGTTAATACCGAATGATTGATTTTCATAAATAAAGTAGCTGAAATTTTCATCTCCGACAAGTTTAGATATTTTTTTTATTTAACTCTTTTTCATTCAAACAAGGTATATTGCGACTTGAACGTACGTGGCTGCTATTTAGAGCCGACTCCAACATTAAATTATTGCAAGTTGAGTAGTGAGATATTTATTCACATTACATTTAAAATTTTACATATCTGTAGAGCCAAGGAAGCAGGGAGGCAATTTCAAAGTTTAGCATTCTAGTGGAAAAAATGTTAAAGTAGAAAGTGTTCCAAAAACTAGGCAACTCAAAAATGGAAGGGAGAAGTTTTGCTTATTGTCGGTTTGCTTGTATAATACACACACACACACACACACATACACACACAAACACACACACACACATATATATAGATGCTGGTTATGTTGGGCGAACATCCTTGCACCTTTTGACTCCTATAAACCAGCATGTTCCATCGAAGATCAGACAAGGGAGGATGGGGTCTGGTGGTCTCCCTTTCTTCGGCAGCCTTGGACTATTTGCCAGCATTGGTTGACAACCCGTGCTGTGCCGATAGATATAAAATAGAATGGTTCGAGGTGCTACATAGAGGGGACTCCAGAAACCATTTAAAGATTTTGGAGGCTGTCTCTATTGCGGTGCGTCAACCTTCTTTGTGCCGGCAAAAGGAAACATCCAACGCATTGTTTCTCTTTGGGGAACTTTAAATCTTTCCTCTCCTCCTTTTTTTTCTTCTTTCCCCTTGTTGTGCCAATATTTTAATCGTTTTTTAAACGTTAATAAATTTATTTTAGTGTCCCCGTACTTTTGGAAAATTCAATAATAGAACTCTTTATTTTCGACATAATATTATTTTGTACGCTATCGATTTTCTCCTGATGAGATGATAGCCGATAGAACTCTTGAGAAACTTCCGCTTATTATTTTCAAAACTGTATATAAATTCTGTACCTACAAACATTTATTTAAATATATTATATATACCCGATGCTGGCCTTTCGAAACATATTGCCAGGCAGAGGGATGAACAACATATATTTAAGATACAGCAAATATCCTAACTTGTTACGAAAACTGACTACAAGTTAGATTGAGGAACGCATAAAACACAACTACGTTTAACTACGAAAATCAAACCCATAGCTTAAATAAATAAGCTTACTTCCGGTTGTAAACTCAAATAAATAACCTTAAATAACTTAAAATAATAAATAAGCTTACTTCCGGTTGTAAATAAATTAATTGTCAATTAAATGTAAAAATAAGTTAAATAAATCAACTTTAAATAATATTTCTTGATAGAACAAATAAAACGATTCTTTAGAACAACAATTAATAACATCGGGCTAAATATTAAAATAAATTGTCTTTAATATAATGTGCACATGAAATTTCTAATTTGATGTAGAATTCTTTTGAGTAATTAGTATATATACAAATCATGCTGGAACGAAATGTATATAAGGTTGTTTTCAACATGAAAATTTATTTGTGAAACAGTATTCCTTTTGTACATATTAATTTAATTGTGAACAAACAACCAATCTGATAGGAATAAATGTTATTATATGTATGCATGCCTCCCGACACTAGAGTGTTATGTCTAACTAACATCAATGTAGAAAGTGTTAATTACTGCTGATCGCTTGATTCGAACCCAGTTACAAAGTCACGGTTGTCACAGTAAGCTAGCATTCTACTTCGATACAACTTGTTAGTAACCAAGACTTAAGGAAAATCAAGCACCAAAAACTGTCAAGTCAGAAATCATATATATTAATTAGTCAGAGAGTATTCAACAACAGTGAGTCACACTATTGCATTTGCGTTAAGATTAGCCGCTTTTATTTATTCCTCAGAATGCTCCATTTTTTCTTTGTAAATGTGACTTCAATATTTAAAAATATATATTAACAAAGACATTATATATAGAGTAACTAATAGTTGAAGTCTGCGCACTCAGCAGTGGAAGCATTAATAATAACTGCTCCTCAGGAGATTAGAACTTAGTCACAAAGTCTCATTTGGCTAGTAATTAACCTTAAGAATACCAGCAATTAACGCAATAAATTCATGCATCTATGCATCTATGTATTCTATGTATTGATTTTTAGTATTTACTTCAATGGTGTTTAATTCGTGAAGAAAACTCGATAGTAAGTTATGAAAATATATAGGGTGATTAAGTTACACGGAGTCTTCCATTTTTTTTTATTTTACCGTAAATAATCAATCGTCCCATGATATTACTTTATTGCCATATATTAGCCTGGGTGCCCAGCGTTGCCCGGGTGGTTGGAGGTGTATTTTGAACAATACAAAAAAAAAGCGGTAGTAGGCAGGCAGGCTCGAACCCGTGAATGTGGAGAGAGGTGTTAAAAAATGGCAGTAGAGTGAGGAGGGAATCAAAACAATAGTAGGCAGCCAGGGTGGAGAGAGGTGTTTAAAAAATTGTCGTAGGAAGGCAGGCTCGAACCCGTGACGCGAAGGCGAAAAAGAAAGTAAAAGAAAATATGATGTCTTAGCCGATGTCTCCATGATGCGACCGGACGTCAAAAGCGTTGAAATTAACCGAAGTCAATCCAACGGTGACGATGATTAGCAAAAATGTAGGCGAAAAAAAAATCGATCCCTCCTTGTGCGAAACGGCCGGGTTTAGGGTGAAGAGATTAATGTTTTTTGGTCAAATTTTCGATATTTATCGTCGGGGCCGTCAAGTCTCAAAATGATACCGATCTTGTCAAGATCCGTGGCATCTGGTGATTTTTTTTTGCGAGACATACATACATACATACATACATACATACATACATACATACAGATATATATCAATCCCTCCGTTAAGTCTTGAAAAACAAAGGACACCCCTTGTATGGGCACCTGCGCGTCTAATTGTGAGGCAAAGGATGCGCAATCGTCAACCACACTTTTCCTGAATCAGCACTATTTGAGTCCAGTTGCAAGTGAGAAGTCCAGGACGACTGGAAACAGTGCCGAGGTAAACAGAGAACACATAGAGCACCTGAAAATACCAAATGGTCACCCATTTAGTACTAACCAAGTTCAACGTTGCTTAACTTCGGTGATCAAACGGTAACCATGTGTTAACGTTATTATGCCGTACATACATACATACATACATACATACATACGTGAAGTTGACAGGTGAGATTTATATATATTATATATATATATATATATATATATATATATATATATATATATATATATATATATATATATTAACGGATTTTTAAGTTAAAGAGTAAAATGCGTACGACTTGAACAGCAGAACTATATTCAATGAAAGAAAAATAGTGAAAAATTTTATATTACTGTTCGGTAGTATACTTTTATCACGATAAATTTAGATTCAGTGTGGATTTGATAGTTATTAAAAAGCTGTTTTATTTATATATTTTTTTCACTGCCACATACAATTTGTGATGCCCTTCTGGGTTCATTAAGTCGGAAGAATGACCATCCATTATTTCACGCCCCGATACTCTCAATTATTATAAAGTTCATAAAATAATCGATGTCAGTTTAATATAAAACCGCAGGAGATATAAATATTGCTGAAAATATTCTGTGGAGTATTTTTGAAGCGTGAACCGCATTACAAATATCTGTTCTGTCTGTTTCCACGGATGCTCATTTAACTCGGTGCTTATGAAACATTTTTTTTTTATCATTCTCTGTTGTGTTCTATTATTAAACAAGTGCAGCAATTTAGAAAAAAAACTGTTTTTAACCTGAGGATATAGGCAAAAGTAATTAGAAAAAAAAAGAATTTAGGCGAAACTGAGTTCAAGTTTATTATTTTCAATAAATCCTTGGGGATTAAAAAGATTAGCACATAATTAAGCGTTTCGAAAAAACCTAGCAATAATTTAGCATTAAAAGTAACTATCTATTTCGCACTCCTAACGTTTAATTAGTTTTTTTTCGTGTATAAAACCACTCGGTTTTTTCTTATAGTTCGTCTAACCAGCATTCTGGCGAATACCGGAAGTTTACTCCCCAGAAACAAAATGATGGTTTTAAACAAATTGCTGTGAAGTATGAACAAAATTAATTTTAAATAAATACTGCTGTAGTGTTTATGTTAAATGATAAGGGCTGTCCTCTTTTCATGTAAGTATAAAAATGGAGAATTTAGTTTAAAATGAAAATGAAATGGCATAGGCGAAATTCGAACATCGTAATCTAGTTTAGAAATAGATTACGTGTGAGAATTTAAAAATGTAAAACAAACATTTGTTTAGAAATAGATAAATATTTCAAGGAAAGAATGTTAACTATCAAGTTTGTTATGAAATTTTAAATTGAAAGAATGCAGCTTATAAGATAATGTTTTTAACATATTGGATAAATAGGTTACTGAGAAATAGGAAAAGTTTTGGACACGTATGTCCAAAACACGTGAAAGAATGCACATGTTTTACATGTGTATGACGTCACGGAAAAATAGAAAGTTCTAGGAATAGAGAAAAAACTTTAGGTATAGAGAGTCAGGAGAAAACTCAGAGACAGTCAGACATCGAGAAGCGAGACGTCACTTCAAGAAAAAAATGTGAGACTTTGAATTCTTGGTGATGGAACACGGCCGTGTGAAGAATAAACCATCAAGTGTTTTTTGAAAAGCTCGTCCTGTGTCTTATGATTCTTAAAGAAAGGTAAAGTCCAATTGTATTATATATTTGTGTTATATGTCTTTAAATACACGTCTCAACATCATCAATGTCCGAACTGTCTGAACACTATATCCCTTCACTCCAAGAGCTTCCTTCTTCTTCCATTCTACACAACAAGTAATGAACATTTTTAATATAAGAATCTCTCCTAACAGAAACTATCTCTCTAAAAGTCTCTTACAACAACTTATACAACTTCTCTCTCTCACACAAGAAAAAGCATCACTTACAATAAGACTCTCTCTGTCTAAGACTCTCTCTCAATGACATCCTTATGTAACATATACATATTTGGTTGACGTGACTAGTCCACTCATGCAAGGGTGGTTTAAAAAGAAAAAAAAAACGAACCTGAGGTCGATACCACGAAAAAAATAAAAATAAAAACACAGCGTTTTAAAAGGGTCCAACATAATTTTTAAAAAATAAATAAATAAATAATACCACGGAAAAAGAAAAAAAATTACACGATAACAGAATGCGAAAAAGAAAAAAAGTAACCCAACGTTTTAAAAGGGTCCAAGATAATTAAAAAAAAACAACGTTTTAAAAGGATCAAAGGTAATTAAACAAAAATAAATAAATAATACCACGAAAAAAAATGAAAATTACACGATCACAGAAATGCGAAAAAAAAAGAAAGAAACTGAACACACACGCACACAGAGAACAAAAGATACAAGAAATATTAAAAAGAAAAAGAAGAAAAGGCCGATATGCCGTAAAAGAAATTTGTAGTAATGGAAATATAGTAACAAGTCACCATGCGTAATTCATTGATAAATAAATTGGTTTGTAAAAAAAAACAAAAAAAAACACACAAACACACACATACACGCAAATGCAGAGATTGGGGGTCACCAATTATTGTTTTGAAATTTGTATGAAAATTTGTGTCAATATGAAATCGTTTGGATGAATTGTTGAATTTAATCTGTCAATCAAAACAGGAATTTTTCAAAGGTCTCATGTACTCTCTGAAACAGCGTGTAAAGTATGTTTGGAAATGCATTTTGTGTTCATAGTTGAACTTTTCGGCTTTTTATTTTTTGTGTGCTTCATTTGAATTTTTTTTTTAAAAAAAAGGGACAATTGTTTTGGACAGACTGTTGAATTGTTGTTTGTTACAGATGATTTTTTTTGTTGTTGAAAAAGAGTTATAACTGTTGCAAAATGTTTAAATGTATTAAGGTATTTTTTAAAATGTTTTTATGATGTTGAACAAATATTATAAATTGTCTTATGTATGTAAATTTTATTGATTTTCACATCAATAATTCAAAGTCAGCAGTAAATATACAGTAGATTTAAACAGTCTAGGAAAAAATAAGATTAAGACGTATGGTTGGCTTACAGATTCAGTTAGAATTTTAGAAGGGGGACAAGAATTAAAATTACGTAAACGGGTATTTGGAGAGTTTTTAGATGTGATAAGCCGTAAGAAAGATGTTTTGTTTTAGCATTTGGTTTTGTTGTTTTTTTTTTAGAGATCCTAAAAATTTTTCTCCAAGAAAAGTGACTTGATAGGGATCGATAAGCACAGGAAGTGCCTCTATACGAAAAATTTGGGAACCTGGTTAATTAAGTGCTTAAAATAAGCTGGTTCCACGTACCGACTCCAAGCAAAGTGGTAAGTCTTGGCTTAATTAATAAACAGGCGTTGGAAAGAATACGAAAATTCTTAAGCGGACCAGTAAACCGATGAGAGGTAGTCCCGAGGCAATCACATATAGCATAATGAAGTAAGAGACAAATAAAAATATGCCGTAGATTACGTAAGAAAGATATAACCTTGTATTTTTTTTTAGAGAAGCATGAATGTGGGATATATCTGCTGGATCTTAGAAGCTGGTGAGAGAAAAGAAAAATCACAAAAAAATCGGGCTATCAGATAGTATTTAGAGCGCTATTAAGGTGTTGGGCGCGAAAAGTGTTAGTTAGGGGTGATATTTCTAAATCCTCGTCGAAGTTTCAAGAATCCAAGCAAGGAAATCCGAGTGAATCCGTATGAGAGAAAAAAAAAGGTATATCTTAAACTTCTGAAGCCAACCACAAAGATTTAAGTATATGAGCTTTGGTATGTCCCGTATAAGATAGTGATAGAAGAAAAAAAAAACAAAGCCATACTTGATAAGACTAACCATGCGGAAAGAGAGATCAGGACACTAGGGACGCAGGAAGTCGTCCATTTCGAGAAAGGTGAAAACCTCTAGTCTGCGGCATATGGGTGGCTGGAAAATGGCTGATGTGAATCATAGGTAAAGACCCTACACCCAAAAAAAGTAAATGCCACGAAGATCAGAAAGGTTCTGATCTTATAAAAAAATAAATAATTGTGAAGTCGGCCGTGAAGGGCTGACTGAAAGAGATTTTTTTTCGTTTGTTTTTTAGCCTGATCTTTCTAGCCGTGTGGTTGTGTAGATGTAAAAATAAAAAAAAAAATTTAAATGCATACATTTGGTTTTTGTGAAATATGGAAGGGAGGGATGTTACATGATAAGGGCTGTCCCCTTTTCATGTAAGTATAAAAATGGAGAATTTAGTTTAAAATGAAAATGAAATGGCATAGGCGAAATTCGAACCTCGTAATCTAGTTTAGAAATAGATTACGTGTGAGAATTTAAAAATGTAAAAAAAACATTTGTTTAGAAATAGATAATATTTCAAGGAAAGAATGTTAACTATCAAGTTTGTTATGAAATATTTAATTGAAAGAATGCAGCTTATAAGATAATGTTTTTAACATATTGGATAAATAGGTTACTGAGAAATAGGAAAAGTTTTGGACACGTATGTCCAAAACACGTGAAAGAATGCACATGTTTTAACATTTGTATGACGTCACGGAAAAATAGAAAGTTCTAGGAATAGAGAAAAAACTTTAGGTCTAGAGAGTCAGGAGAAAACTCAGAGACAGTCAGACATCGA
>NC_136505.1:35328737-35416237 GCF_053919585.1 Euprymna scolopes | reverse complement strand
AGACATACTTATACATAAACCTACACAAGACGGTCATTGGCATGCATACACACATATATATATTTAAACGCAAATATACATATATACAGATACACACATATCTGTAAACATACACATATATGTACATACACCATGAATACACATACATACGTATACAGACACACATGCATACATACAGATATACATACATACACATATACATACATACGTACACATACGCACATACATATATACACACACTTACCTACATATACATACACATATGTAAATATGCACTCATACATACAGACATACATACATACACACCTACAAATACATACACACATATACATACATACATCCATAGTACACATACGTACATACATATATACACACACATGTACATAAATATGCACTCATACACACATACATACATGCCCACACATACACATGTATATGCATACATACACAAATGCATAAATACACATACACACGCCTATATACATACATGCACACATACACACAAACACACATATACATACATATAAACATAGATATACACACATACACATGTACATAAACATACATACACCTATATATATATATATATATACATACATACATACATATAATAATGGCAGATCAATTACTACATGCTTCCAGCATTTCAGACCTACACGCGTCACAACTTTTCCATCGCAATAGGACCGTTTTTTTTTCTTATAGCCTCAGGGAGTATCTGTACCTGATGAAGTTACAGAGTTTTAGCTTTGTACGACAGCTAAATCTCTCTCTCGGTTCAAAATGTTGACATCCAGCAACAAGCAAGAGCAAGATAGCCAGCAACAAATTAAACTGCAGACCAGCTTAATGCGGGTACTGGTTTCCCGCTTTATGTTTTTTAACTCAGCGATTTGCTTCTCCTAGAGGGGTTGCCTTCACCACGGCTTACGGGAGCCCCCTCCACCCCGCATACACATGGAAATAAACACATGCGTGCATAGACATATGCCAACATACGTGTGCATGCGCACAGACATACAAACGTAATCACGTAGAGGCACACATGTACGCATATACACACACATACGTACACACACACACACACACACATGCAAAATACACACGAATAAATAGTCCAAAAGTCATAAATAGTAAGTAAGTGATCAGCGATTGGACCATTTTGTCCCTTTCCTCCCTGCTTGAATTTTTTTTTTTTTTTTAATAAAGTTTGTTTCAAACTCATTTTTTTGCAACACATGACGATAAAATTAACAGACTCGCATATAATTTTCCAAACAAAACAACTTACGAATTGACAAGACAGTCCAACTGAAAGTTATTTAAAGACGCTTGCACTTTTTTTTAAATAAAGTTTGATTCAAACTCATTTTTTTGCAACACATGAAGATAAAATTAACAGATTCGCACATATATATATATACATACATACATATATATATACATATATATACATACATACATATATATACATATATATATATATGATGATGATTGCAACGTCTTGTCAGACGAGTGCCACTCCCTCAGACATTTAAAATCCATGAGCCCAAATGCCTGAGGGAGTATCTATACAAAGATGATGTTACAGAGTCTTAGCTTTGTACGACAGCTAAGTCTCTCTCTTGGTTCAAAATGTTGAGATCCAGCAACAAGCCAGAGCAAGATAGCCAGCAACAAATTAAACTGCAGACCAGCTTAATGCGGGTACCGGTTTCCCGCTTTATAGTTTTTTAAATCAGAGATTTGCTTCTCCTAGAAAGGTTGCCTTCACCACGGCTTACGGGAGCCCTCTCCACCCTAATACACATATACATACACACAAATATACACGGTGCTAGTTGGCCGTTGACCCAGAAAAAGAGTTCATTCGCCCTTTGGAAGGTCTTGTTTTTAATCCTCCAAGGAGATTAGCCGCCCTCCTCACCAAACAAGTCTGGTAGGGGAACCAGTTTAGTCGCCGGTGACCCGATCATGAGGCAGGTAGTACTGGGTTACATGGTACCAGTAGCATATGACATGACCTGACACAAAAATATATACATACATACATATATATATATATATATATATATATATATATATATATATATATATATATTTATGTCAAGTGCTCGAATTCCAAATCTGATATATCGTATCTAATTCTTTTAAATGTTAAACAAAAATACATAATAGCACGAAGTAAAATCGAATCCAGTCTTCGAGTAGAAGCCGATTTTAATTGGAAGCAAAATCGACATGGACAACAGTGCTTAAATCTAACACTTTTTTTCGTGAGACTATTTCAATTTTTAAAATCACGTTTATAACTTTTGCATTCGAACATTTACATATATATAAAGTATTGTTTTTTCAATTATTTTAACATAAGCAGTAATGTGTTGCTACACAGTCATGCAAATGTCTCGGTCAGCTCATTTTTAGTAACTAGAGATCTTTTCAGGCAATACAGCTCATATGATTGCAGAGTTAATAATGCATATATATATATATATATATGTGAGTGTGTGTGTGTGTATGTGTGTGTGTAATTTCCAATGCAATGTTATAATATTTTACTTATACACATGAAGATGTAACCATCACAAAAAAGAAAATGTGTTTTTAAATTGAAAACAAAAATGAAAAAAATTGAAATCCAGGATCATTAAGAAAAAAGTTGATAATAAATTATAAGATCGAAATTGATAATAATTAATGATCGAAATCTTTTCATGTAGCAAAGCTGGAACATGTCTTGATAAATCAATATTAATGTAAATAAATATGTACATTTAAGAATAACCTATCTAGCAAATATAATCAAACGCGACTTTTCAGCTGTCTTAGAATTCCACAATCAGTAGCAGTCGTCATATTTTGCACTGCTGATTGCGAAAGCATGAAGCACTAGAGATTGTATATATAAAAGTAATTAGCTATAATTAGTTTGTCCCTTTAAGAAGAACGTTCTTCAAATGATCACTATCTGTAAAATAAAAGCGGTCGGCTGGCCTTGAATGTGATTATTATTTTCGGTCATTTGATCACCATTGACTTTCTTAACGCTGAGCCTATATTTGGCGTTTCAAGTAGTTGATTTCGCTAAATTCTCGTGACGAATGATGATAGCCGAAACATATCGTATCTACCAAATGGAGTTAAATGTGGCTGTGTAGCTGGGTTCGAATCTCACGATCAGTAGCAATCGTCATTTTCTGAACTGATGATTGTGAAGGCATGAAGATATAGTGCCTACAATTATAAAAAATAATCATTTATAATTATACATATATATATATATATATATAAATAGATATGTATATATATATATATATATATATATATATATATATATATATATATATATATATATATGGGGGGGTGTACTATATATACAAAGAGAGACGGTGAGAGAAGGATGGAGGACGTAGATAGAGAAGTACTTAACAAGACATATAAATGATACAATTCTTGTATGACTGTTTGTGGTAGTCGTTGGCATATCACCAGAGTCTATTCAGCTGGAAAATAAAGAAAACGACTGCGTGTTGGCAGGGGTCATCGTTGTTGACAAATGATATATCTATAGCAATCAAGTTCTTTTTTAGATCAATATACACACAAGAGCAGAGGGAAACTGTAGATAACAACGATCACATTAACGTAATGTTTGTATGTTTATTTTCTCTGTTGGCTTCTACTTCCTTCGATTTAAAAAAAAGCAGTCATGATCGAATGTCAATATATCCTATACTTAAATTAGGGCGTTGTTTCTCTCACACGCGTGAGATTCTTGAAGAATTGTTTCAGGCAAAAGCATTGTCCTGTTAATAGGTTTCTGATATTATTTAAGTCAAGGACCGAAATTACAACCAAATCTGTTTTGTATGATAATTATATAAACGAGCGGGACCCATGGAAATCCCACAGTGGCATCTTTCTTATTTAATATATTGCATCCTGTGGACGGGCAACCTGAATGGGGACCCACGATATTAGTGTAGCCATTTTGATAAACTGTAAAAGTATTTACCTAAGAAATTTTGTTAGCGTAGTGTCAGATTATATATGGTTATGTTGGTTTATCTATACTATCCTTATAGAAGTGTGTGTCATATTTCCATTGTACAAACGCGAAGTGCAAACGTATAGCCCGCGATATCATTATACCATTGTAGCATTTGACACTAGCTACATACAGGAAGGAACTACTTCTCACGACTTTAGATTTGAAATCTATTTTCTCCCTGGCTTATCCAATCAGAAGCCAGCTCTCTATCACGTGACAGAGTATATAAAAGGCGAAATCTGAACCATTTTACCTCCTTTGATCCGACCCTGCAAGGCCCCAGGCAAAACGTGAGTACTACAAGCTAGCTATGGCTCTCTTCTCACTACCATTTATTTCCACGTGCTGTGCCCAAACGACATTCTTGGTCATGCTAAAGAACATACAACTCACACTCACACACACCAACACGTTATTACACTGAAGACTGCACTTTCTCTCTCCTTTAATCAGCTTCCTTCATCACGGTGTCTACTGGCTATAAACACATGTGGAATGAACTATTCTATCCTTCAACCAGCCGGCATTATATTAATTCTATCTCTATACAAGAACACTTCAACCTACTAACTAGTTTCTCTCTTGTACACTCTACTAACGAAGATAACAAATAAAGTTTGTTTATTAATATAAAATGAAATCCCCTCTCGCTGTCTCTTCATCTATATATATTTTTTGGTTGTTTGGTTGGTTGTTTTATTTTACGGCATATCAATCTTATCAGTGATTTTGAAGGAAAGATTTTTAATAGAATATTTTTTTTCAAGTCGGTTTCTATTTAATCCATAATTGGGACCGTAATAGGTACCACCACTTGATGTCAGAGTAGACCAGGGAGCAATGGCAATTAAGGGGTGGCTCCACACTCCCCCCCCAAAGACCGCAAACTGGGGTCTCACAATGTGATATAGTTTAAGGTCATATCCATTTCCTATCTTTGTACCATTTTTAGACAGAAAAGATACTAGCCTTGGACCCTAGCCAGAAAACCAAGAAGGTATATTTATTTTTACGTACGGCCCTACAGCAACATCATTTTTTTTTAACTTTTTTAAAAAAATTTATTATCATTTTTTATATTGTGTCTTCGGTGATCGAGATATCCTACTTATTAAAAAAGAAGCTGCAAGATGATAACATACTAGTTTAATATTTGTGGCATGTTATCACGTTCTATTCTCCATCGAATACTTTATAATCTGGAAACCGTGATACACATACGTACGTACGTTAAAGGTACTACGGTATTAATATATAGATTACCTATATTCGCATCGACAAAAATTGTATGTTATACAAATAATTATTGTTAATTCATTCATGCTTATTTAGTTGTTGTTTCTGTTTGTTTGTGTTTTTATTGATGTTCATGATGGTGATGATTTATGTCGCCATTCATTTCTCCAATGTCATTCTTTAGGAATTCTCTCAAGAATTATACTGGATACTTAAGGAATTGATCAAATGACTGTTGCCAACGTTCCAAAGTCAAAGAGTTTATTTGGAACGAACTACGTTCGAACTTGTCATACTCAGGTTGGAAACCTGTGATCCGTTAACCACTAAGCCACAGTCACATTCCTGTTGATGTTGTAGTTTAGCCTAATTTAAATAACTTATATGAATCGGATGGTTATCTGGAATTCACTGTCCGATATTTCCATAGTTAGAATTAACTCAAATATGGCGTTCAGCAAGTACTGAAGGGAACTCCTTGAAACTTTCCAGCATCCCCTATTGTAAACAAATTACAATATGCCTTTTTAACAAAGCTACTACTACTATTACTACTACTACTAACAATAATATATATATAGTTAGTAATAATAATAATATACATATAATATATATATATATATATATATATATATATATAGTCAGTAATTCTTCAGGCTTATGCATGAATCCTAGAGTGAATGAAACGCGGAATATTCAGTGTAGCTTAATCGCCATATATATTTTATAAATTATTAACTAGCTCTACCTACGTATTGAGCACTACGCATAAGTTTATACTTTCGTATAATAATTTTATGTGAGTAAATGAAATAGTTACATATATATTATATATGTATATATGTGTATGTACATACCTATACACACACACACATATATATATATATGTGTGTGTGTGTGTGTGTGTGTGTGTGTGTGTGTGTGTACGGACATTTACAAACTCCAAACTGATGCTCGATTCGTGCAAGTTGGTCCAAATTAAGTATGACGCATGATGTGGGATTTTTCCAAGTGTTAAACAGAACTTTCTTGCATATTGTTCTTCTGAAATGTCCTCATATCCAGATTTCATTTCTGAAATTCACCAGCTGTGACAATCAGGCTTTAGCAGGGTGTATTCCAATTACTAGTGTAGCTGTTCATTTAAATTGGAAATTATAAACATTGGTTTGTACACTAAAACGATGTATAGCAGCAATAGTCTACGACAATTTTATATGCAAAGAGTCTGGAAACTTATTTAAGGAGCTACGTATATGTATATATATATATATATATATATATATATATATATATATATATATATATATATATATATATATATATATAACGACCTTTTTGTAATGTTTTTAGTTCCAAATGCAGCGATTATTGATTCGAATTAAACAAATAACGTATTGTTAGAAATATTTTGACATGGATTTTGTAGTGGGCGATGCGACATTTTTCCTTAAGGTCGAACATTAAGGGGACATAAATCATTCAGATTAGGGCGTTTTTATACAGCCATAAAATGCGTCAATTTTATTTTTGTTTTCCTACTTTTGTAAACGAACTACAACATATTTTATATTTATCCCCAAACTTCTGGCCGTGATGGAGGTGGACTAAAACTTGCTGACATGCGTTCAAATGATTTGAAATAATAGCAAGGAGAGACTTGCTTCCAAATATTTCTCATATGTTATATCGCCATTTTCTGGTTTTTCATACATAAATTATATTTCACAGTGTATAAGGATTATTTTATGTTGGAGATATCCATACTCGTACCCTACTTCCAAAAGAGGGGAAATATATGATAAATATTCGGAATAAAGTCTCCCCCCCCTGGTGTTTTGTTTCAGATCATTTAAACCAATATCAGCAAGTTTTAGTGTTTCCTCCATCAAGGCTAGCGCCTTGTGGGGAAATATATATCTATAATATAAAGCTGACGTCTGTGTGTGTGTGTGTCTGGTCACGAATAGGCTCCTATATGGTTGACTATTATAGAAAACTGATTACATATAATAATAGAAGATGTATCGAGACACAGGAATAAGCATGTTTGATCTGGCAGAACGGTGGTTCATTAAAATTGTGGGGTCTGCGTACGCGCCTAGTCCAAAAAGTATGGAAATAAAAAAATTAAAAATTAAAAAAGAAACATTTACGAGGGTTTTTGATATAGATGTACATAAGAATACTTTGATAAGTATGTTATACCTTGAGTAGGGATGGTATAATAAAATTGTGGTGTCTGCGTTCGCGCCTGGCCTTCATAGAATGGAAATAGGCACAAACTTTTACAAAGACTCTTCATATGTATTTGCGTAAGTATACTTTGATAATTATGCTTCAGTTTGAAGAAATATGGTATAATAAAATTATGGGGTGTTCGTTCGCGCCTGACCTCCATAGAATGGAAATGTCACAAAGTTTAACAATTTTTTAATATAGATGCACAGAATATTGTGATAAGTGTTTCAGTGCGAACAGGTATGGTATAATAAAGTATGGGGTTTATCTATTTTATTTTTACTTTCATCATTTTTTGCTTTGATTTGGTACCCCCAAATTCGAAGCTACCTCTTTACAACCCTTCCTTTTCAGAGTCCATTTTCTGTAAGCTGTTTTTGAACCCAGTCAACGACGAGTACTTTTGCCAGTATATATATATATATATATATATATATATATATATATATATGTGTGTGTGTGTGTGTGTGTGTGTGTGTGTGTGTGTGAGAGAGTAATAAATCTAACCTCTTTTGATCCGCTTTGAAGACGTGACACAAGGCTAGCCCTGCTGCTTCCAACTAAGCTGAATAACTCACAATTTATGCGTTCGCACTTTACATCGATTGGCTTGATTTGATAACCTTGGGTTAACATAAGTGTTAATGCCGTAAAATGTTTTGCCATCTATAACTTTCATAATCATCTTGAAAAGTTTGTGTATCCACACCAACTAGTTTAGGATGATTTTTTTTTCAGATTGCATTTATACCTGCGATCCGAACGTCAAATACTCTCACTACTTACTATCAATTGAATGTAACCGAGTTGCTTTCTAAGTCGATTTATCACACACACACACTCACACACGCATATATATATGTATATATGTATATATATATATATATATATATATATATATATATATATATGACGGTGCAAGTTCATATGTGGTATGTGTGTTTCTCTTTGCATCAAGATTGAGCAGTGAACTGTAAAACTAATTTTTCGTGACTGCATCAAGTAATACACAAATAAAAATTCAGACCACCTTTATTTTATTTTGCGCCACGATGAACCCCGATTTAAGTGTTTGAGACTTACGTTTTCGCTTGCAATATATAAGACAACGGCTATAAATTATACGATTATACATAAATCGTCAAATGTGACAGCCGCTCAAATATTTACATTCATATACAATCACGTCTAAATCAGTGAACTTAAACATAAAAAAGAAACAAACAGAAGCTCTTAGACCCAAACACTTAAAAACAAAAACAAAAAAAAAAGATAAACTTATTAATCGGCAATGTAAGGAAAAATGTAAACAGAAGTGAAATGTCTAATTATAAATTACACATTGGAGAATAAGTTGCTTAATTAATTTGAGACAGCGAGGGATTTAGCATTATGTTTGCATTTCGTTATATTGAAATCGACATTCTTCATTCGCTAATTCTTGTATAATAGTGTGGATAATTTATATATATATATATATATATATATTATATATATTAAATGACATGCATAATACAATTCAGTTATACATACACACATATATATGTGTGTATGTATATATATATATATATATATATATATATATGCGTGTATATATGAATTATATTTATGCCATTGAATTAATAATATAAATCACTAAAATAATTATTACTTAAAAAATATCAATAAAAATTAATAAATTATGATACTGAAAACTAATTAACAAGCATATACTAACTGATTTATATATATATGATTATATATATATATATAAATACAAATGTATTTCTATATATGTATATTTATGTATATATCAATATATATATTTATAAATATATATTTATAGATGCATATACATATAAATATATATAAATAAGTATACATATATATTAATATAAGCGAGATAAGACACTGATAGAATTCAGATAAGAATCCGGATAGATATTACTTGAAGTAATACATTCAAGGAGATCCTAGCCAAAAAGGAAAAGCTCAATATTAAGAATAGAGCAATATATAAGTTTCGTGGTTTAATTTTAAATTCTTAAAAAAAAAACATATAGCGACATATATTCGATTTTAGAATTTATTGCTTGTCAAAGGAATATATGATGAATTAAAATAAAATAACCCTTTCCATATATTCCTTTGACAAGCAATAAATTCTTAAATCGAATATATACATATGTTGTTTTTTCAGAATTTAAAATTAAACCACGAAACTTATATATAAATATATATATAATTAATATATATATATATATATATATATATATATATATATATTTAATGACATGCATAATACGATTCAGTTATATATATATATATATATATATATATATATGCGTGTAGTTATGAATTATATTTATGCCAATTAATTAATAATATAAAACATTAAAATTATAATTACGTAAGAAATATCAATAAAAATTAATAAATAATAATAATGAAAACTACTTAACAAACATATACTAACTGATTTATATATATATATATATATATTTGTATATATATTTATGTATATATCAGTATATATATATTTATAAATATGTATTTATAAATACATAAAAATGTAAATATATATTTATACATATATGTATATATATGCAATTGTATATTTATAAATATAAATATATATATATATATATATATATATATATATTAGAGAAAGAGAGGGAGAGAGAGAGGGGAAAAAGGAAAGAAAGATATAGCTCAATACGCAAATTGCTAAAAACAAACATTTGATCATCTTATATTTCTCATGAAAGAAGTTTTTTTTTTTTAATTTTGATTACAAACGGAAAATTATAATCTGTGTCTGAATATTGGATTTTTCTTTCTTTCTTAATTTATTTGCAAACTCTGTTTCTCATTTCATAGCTATTCGATTTTTCTCTACTATAAATGAACTGTTCTTCCTTTATTTAATACCGAAACACTTATTACTTCAATACGATACGATTTGTTAAACACAGACCACCTATATACCAACATTTTAAGGAGTGTTAGCGATCATTACTTTTCAAAATACATTTCAAAAACTAACATTGTTTTTTTTTTTTTTAACTCAGAGTTCCGTATAAGCACTGTTCTAGTTCAGAGTATATATTTCCTTATTTAAAAAGGTGAAACAAATACAGATTAAAAACTGCAATGATTCCTACCGTTGACTTCCGGGTAATACACATATATTTTAGGTTTTCCATATGAGGGATACTTTGTTGGGCCGGGTGTATACCTTCTGAATCAGTAATGTAAAATATATGGCGGATCAAGATTGATATCCAGGTTTTCTTAATACAAGGTGACATGAGCTGGTTTATAATGTCTTGATTATTTGAATCTACTAGCGTGTGGGGCTGGGGGGTGCCATGTTTGTAAGACATGCTTAAATATGATATTTTAATGTGTGCAGATTTTGTATATATTATTATAGGGTTGTGATTTCAAAAGTAAAAAAAAAATTTTGAAGGTATTTTGGTGCCATTAGCTAGAATCATCATCGAAAGCAAAACTGTAGCATACTAAACTGGTGTACGTTACAACTATACCAACGTGACACGTATATGAACTGGTTAAAAATATACTAAGGTGAATATAAAAAATGTATAACGATTTTATTTTAAATTTTTACCCCTTTTTTTACCCAATAAATTATTTTGACCGGCCAAAGACCTTAAAAAAACCGGTTTATAAAAAAAAGTAAGTAGAGACCCTTAGCGCCGCTCTGCGACTTTTCGTTTTTGAAGAGATAGAGTTTGAAAATATGAAAACAGACGGACAGGCATTATGGGTTTTATACAATATATTTATATCAGAAGACGAAGATATTAAAGGATAAAACTTGACAACTTACTTGGCTATTGTAGGTTCTATTCTGGGTGCGATTAGTCACGTTTCGTTCAGATACTTATCCAATAGTTTTTTTCTGTTCTAATTTGTTCGAAGTGGTTTGTATCAAGTATATTTTTGTGCTGTATTATTTATTTCAAATATGTATTTGAGGCAGATATAGAAGAAACATAATAACGAGTGGTAAATATCCCTATTTGTTATTTTAAAAGTCGCGTCCTACCTTTTAAGGAATTGATACTTCTGTTTTTTTTTTGTTTTTTTTTTCTATTCTGAGAATGTTAATATATTACGTCCTAGTAGTTAACGGCACGAACTGATTAACTGGGTGTCCCAAGTTCGAATCCAGTTTCTTCCACATAAACCGCTTTCACTTGTGATGTTATAACAACCTTCACATGGTCCCTGCCGTTATCCTCGATGTCTTTCTAGAAAGAAATCAGAATGGAAAAATACCGGCAGAAACCATGCTAACATTTCGGTATTTTCGGATTCATACGATATGATGATGATTTCCTATTAACGCACCCATAAATACGACCAAAATATATAATACAACCCCGGTTTCTCCATTTGACCAAGGAAAAATATATGCGAGCAATATATGTCTTCAATAAGTGTTCGGACATTTTTTTTTTACAGGTATTTAAAATTGAGGTAGACTCTTAAAAATTCAGTATGCTATTGCAAACCTCTAAAGATTTGTAACAAAGCACGGGCGCGCATATGACGGCTGTATGCAAACGCCGAACCGTGTGCGTAGTGAAAAATCCGACTATAAAAAAGAATGTTTGTACAAAGCTACGATCACGTTGGCGAGGACATAGGTCAGATAGAGGAATCGCGAGCATTTTAGAGAGATGTGAATGACGATACACCTGTAACGAGAAGTAACGCGTAACAGGAGAATGAGGAACAAAGGTCTCTACTTAAAAGCGGAAACCGCAAGCTGAAGTTCTTTCTTCTTTTCTATTCTATTTTTCTTTTGCGATTGAGTCTATAACCTGTTGGGTTCCGAGTCCTCACATGTTAACGCGTGTTTCATCGTGTACCACGTTATATATTGCTACAACTAAAGAGATTTAGCAGCAATAACTGAAGGGTATTAAAAGATAAACACTTTTTTATCATTTTACAGAAAATGCATCTAGTAGTTAGAGAAGCGTTTGGATCAGTATATAACACACAACTAAAGGGGCATAGTAGTTATTAAATTTTGTTTGTTTTATTCAGTTTATTAAAATTTATTAAAATCTGCGTTAATTAATTAAATTATTATTTTAATTTCCACCTATTGCGCTTTATTAAATTAACCTAATTCAAAGGCTGCACTTAAACTGCACGCTTATTTGGGTACTCATAATTCATCTTTATTTTTCCTTTAAGAATGTTAGAAATCAAAATTAGTTTCCATTTCTAAACGTAATTCCTGCTGCTAAGATATTCCACATGATTAGTAGGTTATCGGTGTATGGTTGCGTGAGATTATTTTCTGTCTGTTTAGATTATGTGAGTCTTCCTTTAATCACTCAATATAGTATAACCATGCCTTGTATGCATTTTAAGCCATTTTGTCTAGTCTTTCGTATAAGTTTGTGAATTTCAAAAACCAGAAGCCGTTTATTACTTCGGGGTAAAACATCTGTAAGATTGCCATTTTTCGTTGTTGTCTTGAGCTTTTCATCATCATCATCATCATCATCATTATTATTATTATTATAATATTGTTGTAGTCACAGCTTTTGGATGTTTATATTAGTGTGTTGTCCTCCTTAGACTTCAGAGAAATTCATTTCTGCTTAGGTGGTAATAAAACTTCACAAATGCACGCAAGGGTAAGGCTTTATAAGTTGTTAACTTTGGTCACAATCGCCTGTTCCTCCTTTCATTGGATTGTATCGAGTATCGCTTATCGATACTTGTTTAAGACATTCTTAGATAAAATCTATCTAAGAACATTGCCAGACACATGAAGTATCTTTGTGAACAATTTCGTAAAAATCGGCCCAGCCGTTTCAGACTCCATATGGAACACACAAAATACAATGGTAGGGATTTCTGTAATTGCCAACTTTGTACTCATAAATAGAATAAAATACACGCGTTCTCATATTTGTTTTTAATTTCCAACACGAGCGCAGAATCCATTATATTATCGTAAACAAAATTCATAGAAAAAATTAAATATTCCTATTTTTCTTATTTTATTTATTATTTATTTTTTTAAGAAAAGCCAGTGTTTATTTTGATATAGGGTCCTGTTTTAATTGACTCGTCATAAATAAGACCTGACAGAAGATGAGAAAAATACTACATTACGTAGCATATATACGTAAGCATTCGTTTTATAAGTTCTAGATGTGCAAACACAATGGCTCTATTATATTAGTAATATGGTAAGAATATCAATTGTACGCAGCGATCACATAGTGAACTGTTTCGCATTCAGCACTAGGAAAGTCCTTCACCTCAGAACACATTCTAATTTGGTAATGTCGTTCTGTTCACCTATTTATGTTGGTTACTGTTTTTAGAATTTATTTTATTTGGGGAATGCAGAGTATTTAGTTTTTAGGTTTTTTTTGTAACTAATTTTTTCCTCACGAATTCAAAATCGGGCCAAGAAACGTTATTTGAGTAATTCGTCAAAGTTAAAACGAAAGTCAATAAAAAAATGTTCAGTTGACAAAAATCAATTAAAATATAAAGATCCAACATTCATTGGTAAAATCAATTGAGAACGCGTTATTTCTCTTGGATGTGCTGTTGACTTCGTTTCACGTGTATTTTATGCGTTTGAACTTTACGTTGCTCTTGGGAAGAATTGAGATACTGGGTATCGTTTGCCAGTAGAAGTCGTCGTACAATGCCTACTCTCTCATAAGAAAAGTAATTGCGCCATTTTTTTTTTTATTATTCCGTAAATTGTGGATACATGACAGAATTTAGTTCATGATTTATATATCTATAAAAATGAAATTGTTGTGTATCAGTCTGTGCGTGTACATTTCCCTACTAAACTATCTGTCAATTTTCAGTCCACAGATTCGAGATTTTGCATAAGGGGTATTAAGATCTGGGAAACTCTTTTCGAACAGAAATGTGTTTGTCAAGGGGTCAAAGTACAACGATTTGACATTTGAAACTCTACCAAACTCCCCCACTAATTTTGGGTCTAAACACTTGAAATTTTAGATGTAGATTCCTTTAACATGAATCAAACTGTTTAACACAATTAGGATCCAAAACAATAACCGTAAAGAGGTAAAAATGAAGTCAAAGATTTAAAAAATTTCACCCCACATCCAATTTTTTGTCTACACATTTGAAATTTTACATAATGCGTGCTTAAATATAGTGCAAGCTTTTGCATGGTTTTTTGCCCGACAATTTGATTGGCGGGGGGGGGGTAAAAGTTCAGAAGATTTTACCTTTAGGTTTGTAGCAACTACTAAGCCAATTTTGGGTCTAAAAATTTAAACTATTACATAAAGGGATAGTCCGATATGCAGCAAGCTTTTTAATCAGTTTTTAGGTGAAAAGTGGTCCATAAAGAGGTAAAAGTGGAAGGAGTTGACCTTTGCAGACTCTACCAAACTCCTCCGCAAATTTTGGGTCTAAAGACTTGAATCTTTAGATGTAGGTTACCTGGACATGAGTTAAACTTATATATATATATATATATATATATATATATATATATATATATATATATATATATATATATATATATATATATAACTACTTCATTTACTCACATAGAATTAATATACAAAATTACAAATTTATGCGTAAACTTAAAGTATTTATTCACAAGTGATCAATACATAGGTATAGCTAGTTAGTAATTTATAAAGTATATATGGCGATTAAGCTACACTGAATATTCTGCGTTTCATCCACTCTAGGATTCTTCAGGCTTATGCGCGAATTATGTGGTTGTCTGTCGTTTTTATATACGCGCCTTCTATTGAGATTTTAGTTAGCCAATCAGCTTTCTAACATCCACCGCGCCCTTCCTATCAGCCAATGGACATGTACTTATAGGACAAAGGCTTATTTGACCTCTGGTTGACCTGATTCTTTGTGTGTGTTCTATTTAGCCTGGATATCTAGTGTATTGACCTGTTTTAAATCTTGGTATTTTTTAATGTTAGTTTTATATATATATATATATATATATATATATATATATATATATATATATATATATATATACATACATACATAAATGTATGATAGTTTTTGTATATGCATGTTCATTTATTTTATTTATTTATTTGTTTATTTTCTATTGTTTTTGTTAGTTTTAAAGTTATTTTATATCTCTATCCTAGAGTAAATTTTATCCTATGAACACAGTTTTTCGCTATTTCTCTCCTACAGTTTAATAGATGTTGGGGTTCGTTAAAGTACAGGATAGCAAATATTTCATGAAGGCATAATCTACATGGGTCGTCTAGGTCTCTACACGTGTTTGCTTGTCTTACTATTTTCCATTGGACTACCGGCGAACGGCCGCTTTCTTTGAGTTCCAGTATTTATTTGCTAGCGTTGTTTTCATATGGTGTCTTTTATTGTTGAATGTACTTTTGGGTCATAATATCGAGTTTTGAAATCTAAGGAAGTCATGCCTACGTAATATGTCTTGTTATTCGGTTTTTCTTTCGCAAATATTGTGGCCTGGTAAACTATGCTTTTGGTTAGACATTTATTTTGAAGTGGGCAAAGTGTGCGGTATCTCCAGTTGCATTTATCTTGTTCGTTATTAGTATTTTTTTTTATTTCTATTATGGTTGTTGTTGTCCGGAGTTGGTTTATTATTATTATTATTATTATTATTATTATTATTATTATTATTATTATTATTATTATTTATGTTATATATGTGTATTTTGTATTAGTTTTATTTTTGTCATTGTGTCTACTATTTTATTTATGTAAAAACGTTTTTATTTATTTAAAACGTACATAAAAGGCACATATATAACTAGCAGAAATAATAATAATAATATTATAAATAATAAACCAACTACATATATATATATAATAAAACAGCTACATATATACATATATACATATATATACATATATACGTATATACAGTAGGTAGTAGTTTGTTTGAAGCATTGTTGGTAAAGGATTATATGGACGTTTTAAAAGCCAAAAACAATGCGAAGAAAGACATGAATCATGAAAGTAAAGAAAAGAAAAACAAACAAAAGTAGACGAGTATGTTTGAGTAGAGAAATGTCTAACTGTTTATTCGTCTATCATTCCTCCCTCAATGGATAATTATTTTATAACCAAGTTGCTGGTATGTCCGGTGTATATAATGTCCGTTGGTGGAATGGAACTTTGATTAATTTCGGGAGAAAACTAACCCCCCCTTTTCAAAATAGAAAACAAAAGTATATTCAAGAGGGATTGAAAAATATTTATAAAATCGTTTGTTTTGCAGTAAAAAAAAAAATAAAATAAAATGAAATATTCGACTTTCTCCGACAAGATTAAAGTTTAAACACTTACTTATTTTGTTAGATTAAAATTATCCCAAATGTGCAATTATAATAATTATTATCCAAATGGAGAATTGTTCTTTCTCTTTGGAACATACATAGACAATCGGTAACACATATTTACAGCCATATTTTTTATGTCTGTTAGCGTGACCACGTGGTTGAATACCGGAAGCTGTCTATACCTAAAAGTTGACCAGGAAGTTACGTTACGCTGTCATGTTCACCGGCATATTGTCTCGGTCGTGGTGATACGACCGGGTTCAAAAAAGGATGTCGTTTTGGTTTTTTTTTATAAGTATGACTTCTAGTAATTTTATTCGTCGTATGCAGTTGTTATCTAATGTTAGTTAAGTTACTGCATAAGTTACCTACTGAAATAAAAAAAAAACGCCTGGAAAATTGAAAAATTATCCATTAAGATCGGAAAAAAGAATAACTTCGTCGTGTTCAATCAGACGTGTCTGAATAATAACCTGCTGCCAAAATATACATATCTCTTCCTCTCTCTCTCTCTCTCTCTCTCTCTCTCTCTCTCTCTCTCTCTGATATATATATATATATATATATATATGTTGTTTTGAAAAAATGAGAATAATTCCTACAACAGACAAAAATTTGGACTCCCTATGGGTAATCCCCTTAGTGATATACTAGCCTGCTTATTTTTAGAATTCCTAGAGACCAACTCTTTCAAATTCAGATTACCTAAAAACTCCATATACTTTAGATACATAGATGATATTCTTATTTTTCTTCCCATAAACGCACAAATAGAACACTCTTTATCTGTGCCTAAATCAAAACGTGGATTCCATGAACAAAGCTTCTTTCTTAGAACTGCATGCCTGTGGAACACTGTTCCGTCCGCCTGCTTCCCACCTGACTACAACTTGGATGTCTTCAAGTCCAACGTTAACAAATTCATAATGAACCGCCCCCTTAACTAAACCCTTCATCAAATCTCCACACTAACGTACTGTACTTGCATTAACCCTTATCCCTGAGTGGCTTCCGGACCTTGATAAGTGGTGACCACCGTGTAAAAAAAAACTTAGAAATAAATTAAATTCAGTAGAACCATCCATAAAATTTGCACACGAATCCGAACAAGACCACTCCCTAGCTTTTCTAGATATACTCCTCATCAGATCAAAAACCGATCTGAGTTTCAAAGTACATAGAAAGACCACACACAGAAACGATTATATTCACTACTACTTTGTTATACAAGGCACTGAGATTGGGAAAATCTACGTGATCGCTTTTCGGCCAGAAATTTGGCTAAGGGGTCAAAGTTCAATGATTTGACCTTTGAGAACTCTACCAAACTCCTCGGACAATTTTGAGTGTAAACACTTTAAATTTTAGATATAGGTCCCTTGGGCATGCATCCAACTTAATAACTCAATTTGAGCCCAAAACAGTAAATTAAGGGCCATAATAGGGATCAAAGTTAAAAAATTGACCTTTTTTTTTTTTTTCTCAGCATACACCTCCAAACACCCGGGCAACGCCGGGCATTCATGCTAGTATATCTATACAAGTGAAAGTGTCTGTGTGTCTGTCGGTATGTGTGTCTGTGTACATTTTCCTACGCAATAACTCTCTCAATTTTCAGTCTACAGATTCGAAATTTAATATACAGGATACTGAGATTTGGGAAAATCGATGTAATCGGTTTTCGACCAGAAATTTCGCTGTTAAGGGGTCAAAGCTCAACGATTTGACCTTTGAGATCTCTACCAAACTCCTCCGACAATTTTGGGTGTAAACACTTGACATTTTAGATATAGGTTCCTTGGACATGGATCTAACTTAATAACTTAATTTGAGCAAAAAACAATAAATTTTAAGGGGTCATAATAGGGGTCAAATTAAAAAAAAATACTCCTTTTTTTTTTGCTCAGCATACACCTCCAAACACCCGGGCACCGCCGGGCTGAAATATATATTATAATATTAGAAGTGAGTGTGTCTGTGTGTATGTCTGTTTGTTTGTGTGTATGCGTGTGTACATTCCCCTACGCAATAACTCTGTCAATTTTTAGTCTACAGACTCAAAATTTGATATACAGTATACTGAGATTTGGGAAAATCTATGTGATCGGTTTGTGACCAGACATTTGGTTGTCAACGATATGACCTTTGATAACTCTACCAAACTCCTCCGAGAATTTTGGGTGTAAACACTTGAAATTTTAGATATAGGTTCTTTTGACATGGACCTAACTTAATAACTTAATTTGAGTCCAAAATAATAACCTTTTTCTTTTTGGCTCAGAATATACCTCCAAACACCCGTATAGTATAGTATAGTATATATATATATATATATATATATATATATATATATATATATATATATATATATATATATATATATATATATATATATACTCAGTAACGCTTTGGAATCTGGTTCATTTCACTATTTAAACTCATCAAATATTTATAATTATTATCTAAACCATTCATGTGGAACGTATTGCATGGATAAATTTATCATTAAGAATCCCATTTTTGAAAGGTCAAATAACTTTTTATTGCGCAATTACGCAACGCGTTACACTCTCAAATATAAACACACGCATATATATATATATATATATATATATATATATATATATATATTGTTATTCATAACATAGTATGCTTTCAATCTTTGTGCATCAATCCCTACCTTAGCAGATTAAGATCGTAAATTAAAATCTCATTATTTAAATCTATTATATCATCATGGATAATATTAAATCATCGTTAGCTAATGAATAATTACAAACATCTGATTGCATTTTCGTTTCCTATTCAACTCTCTAGAGTGAACCACGAAACCTTAGACGCCGACGAAGTTTATCTATGATATTCTTAGTTGTCTGTGAGCGATTCATTTCTCTTCAAATTTAATGTGGCATTTTATTAGCAGTATCTGATCGCTGGGAGTTGAAGCGTAATCATTAAGTAGATAATCATTTTAATGCGATTTTAATAACGGGAAATGTTTATTTGATTGTTCGTTGCATTCGGTAAAATATTACTGGCTTGACTTTAATTTAAAATGTGTGTACTATCTTCGCTCGTTAAGAACTCTTAATAGGCATGCCAATACTGAATTATTTTGAAATTGCTGTAAATTTATTGGCTTAGCTCATATTTCTCTAAATTCAAATTAAACAGCGAGCACACTTTTCATTTAAACACAGATTTCAAAATATCATACACACATACGCACTTATATGGGGAAATTAAAAAAAACAAAAACAAATTATGTGTTCATCAATGTTTCGTCTTTATTGCGAGATCTCTTCTGGATGAATGAATGTTTTTAAAAAATTAACAAAACAAAACAAAAACAAAACACCACTACAAATATTGGAAAATCAAAAATATATTTTTAGATATTTGTACTGGTGTTTGGTTTTCTTAATTTCATCCAGGGGCAGTCTCCAAATAAAGACTAAACGTTAATGAACACATAACTTGGTTTATTCCTTTTTTTTAATTCTCTGTTTCATCAGAATACTATATCTCTTATTTTAATAATATATATATATATATATATATATATATATATATATATATATATATATATATATATATATATATAACATGGAAATTACATAATTGTCGATGCAATAATTTATGTCAACCTTATGGTATTTTCAAGCATTTTCATTATTAATTATCAATAAATTAAAAGGTTGAAATACCATAAGGTTGAAATAAATTATTGCATCGACAATTATGTAATTTCCGTGTTATATTTTTATGTCATTGCTCTGTTTACCACATTTAGCTCTCATACCCGGATTTCCTCCTGGAATTATTCCATTATAACACTATATATATATATATATATATATATATATATATATATATATATATATATATATATATCGTACACTAAGGCAGCCCTATGTTCGTACGTTATCATCCTACAGCAAACTTTCACTGATGGCATTACTTGATCGCCCAATATACATTTTATATGCTTTTAATTTTGTCTGATGTAGTAGAAATTCGAATAAAACTACAGTTTTGTGCTAGTATCCAAGGGTTATATCTATTCAATCTAAAAAAGGCGCAATAGTTTCGTAGCGCCTGTGGTCGTGCCAGACGGTTATAGAATGGATATATCTTACAGATGCCTACATTTCAAAACTAAATTAAGCACAGTAGTTAGCAAAATATATTTCAGTTTAATGAAACTATGCGATACAATAATAATGTGGTGTATGTGTTTGAATATTTTATATATGATTAGAGAAAATTTATTGCCCATTCGGCAACTGATTCAGCATTGCTTGAACTGATTTAATAAAGGAATTTGAATTACGAAAGTGAATTTCATATACAAACAAGTGAAGCATGCATGGTCTCCCGTGAGTGCACAGTGAACGAAGCATAAAAAATGACTATGTTCAGCATCCCCCTCTATTTAACCCCCAAACTCCCTAGAGGATGTCAAATCGTGGTGAAAATGAAAACAAACGGTGCAGTTTAAGACCTTAGCATATATAAATTTGAGTTCTGCAACATGCAAAAAAAGAGATGACTAAGTTCATCATTTGCCACTCCCCTACATTTAGCCTCCAAAAGTTCTCAAGTCCTTAACATATTTAAATTTGAGTTAAGCACCACGCAAAACTGCTAAATAGACATACACAGAAAAGTTTGGATAAATATAATAAAATAGTTCAAAACAAAAAATGAAGTATTTTTATTAACCCTAAAAGAGCTCCTGGGGCACACCCAAGAGTTATCGCGAAGTATAGACAAACAAAATTATATAGAAAATATTTAGAAGATTTTAAAAAATCCAAAGCATATTTTTTTTTTTTTTTTTTGATAAACACAAAAGTGTCAAGGGAAACATGGGAGTAGTTATTGAGAAAAGTGCGGACAGACCAACGGACGAAAGTGAATTTATAGGTCCACCCTCCTTTTATCGGGGGACTAAAAATAATCGAAAATTAGTCGTTATTCATTCACTTTATCTCCTCCTCCCCATCGTGTCGTTGTCTATGAACCTCAGCTAGCATTTAAGTCATATTACTGATTATGGTGTCATTCCTTTTTGTTTGCACTTGGCTTTCACCTTATTTCATTATTCTCTTCTTTAATACCTTAATAACTATATTGAGATAGAAATAGCTAAGATGATCATATAAATTAAAAGCCCGGGATTAAGCAACACCCAGTAAACGGGAAGAAAAGAAAAATAAGAAAATAAGTAAAAAAAACAATAGGTAATTTAATTACTAACTTAAAAAAAAAACTCATTGGTCAAGCATAGGTAAGGGCGACCGGAAGGCTACCTTTTAATTAGCTGCTACACCGATGTATAAGAAAGCGTGCTAGTCCATTACCAGGAGTACTTCACTTTCTCTTGATCCGTTCATTATAATGTCGAGTCTTTAGCAAAGAGTATCTAGTACCACTTTTTAAATCTTTGGAAGGTCTCCACAGAGTATGGAACCCTGCTCCCCTGCACCATGAGTAAATACTCTTACCAGTATCTAAAATTCCTTGAAAATTAGCGCATTCCTGTCTAGCGCCCAATTTGTTATTCCCTTTATTAAAATATGTAAATATAGTATCGAATTAGTTGGGCGCTTTGCATAAATGAGTCAAAATAAATTATAATAATACGATAATTTTATTTTAAACATTAAAAAATAGTTTAGCATATATTATCTATGATTAAAATATATGAAAAAAAAAACGCTAGGAAGCGGAACTTCTTTGATAGTCATTGTAATTTTACAATCCCATTGCAATGACACCCATGTTAGTTTTAAATATAACTAATTAATAATATTTTAAAACGGATCAGCGTTTCCTGTGAAAATTTACCAGCTTTTCGAAATGTCGAGGAGAGTGAATCGAGACTAAATAAAACATGGGTCATTTGATTAGTGACTTCAAAATAAAATCAAAGTAACCAACCATAGTCGAGAGCGACCCGAAGGTTATCTTTTAATTGGCTGCTTCGCCAAGATATAAGGAAGGGTTGCAGTTCATTTCCAGGAGTACTCCATTTGTCATTTATCTTTCCCTTATCATGCTGGGGTTTTAGCAAGAGGCATCAAGTACTAATTTTTAAGTCTTTCTTACTTGTTTTAGGAACTGACGAGAAGAGTTAATTGAAACGAATCAGAGAAAGGAACAGGGAAACTTAATAAAGACATTTGCTTTTCAGGGTTTAATTGAATTGCTTTGCGATTGTCATTACAACACTATAGACGTAATAGGCAAACACTAACCAAAGAGGAGTAATTTGGCGAGTTAATTGTAAAGTAAAGTTAATTATAACAATTAAAGAAACTTGTCTTATTTGGATTCATAGGAAAACACGGGCCATTTGATTAGCTGCTGTACCAAGATATACGGGAGAGTTCATTTCCAGGATTACTCCACTTGTCATTTATCTTTCCTTATAATGCTAATGTTTATTTTTTTTTATTTTTTATTATTTATTTTCATAGGACTACTGCTCCTATCTTGAGTGTGATTTTCGCAAGGTTTCGGCCGATGTAACCTCCGACCTTTTTCAGGTGTATATTGTCGAACATGAGAATGTTTCTATCGAACTCGCGAATTTGGACAGAATTTCGTACGAAACCCTTTATTTACTTCATGGGGGTAGCACGCTCTTTTTCCGTCAGCCATGACTGGATAGACGTCCTAAGTAATTCGCAATTGTATTTTTTTGGTCGCTCACACTGAGGATTGAACCTTCAACCTTCAGGAGAATATCACATTTTACAATTTATTTTTCCAAGCACTTTAACCCTTCTCTCGTTCGCATATTCATCAGCAGTCTGCCAACATGTCAAGATTCCATGTCCCTTTAAATGTTTTCTCATCACACAATTATCTTGATGAAATCTCTCACTATGTTTATCGCTCTCATCACTAAGATTCTCTGGAAAATTTTCGAAAGTGATAATTTTATGAGAAAAATGTACCCAATTGGACAAAACTAAGCTAAAATAGATTTTTCCTGTAATTATGCATGTAGTAAGTGTTGCATATGTGATGTGCCTTTTTAGTGTTACACGGTATAATTATTGTAGGTGTGAAAAGCTCGGACTGAGGACAGACCTCTTAAGACAAAGACCTCCAATCTAACTAATGAATGACATTTTCAAACTGACAAGCGTTTTTTTTCTACTCTCATTCGAGGTAAGTATCCTACTGCCGATGCAATCCTCTATCTGTATAAGAGTCAAATAATTCTAAAATGGAGTCCTATTGCCACATCTGGTCATGAGCTGTTCGACTTCCCTATTCTGTCTTGACAGAGTTCAAATCTGGCTTTGAAATTTTTCTCTTCTCTGCAACCTCTATTCCACAAAAAAGACGTTGCGAGCCTGTCACTGCTCGATCGTTATTTTATGGCAAGTACTCGTCTGAGCTCCAATCCATACCCCCTTTGCTAAACTTTCATTGGCTGCAACCACCGTCATCAATTTCCCCCACTCTCTAATTGTGCCTAAGGAATTTTTTTCTTGATCCGCTTGCTTGTTGCTCAGTCGACTACAGTATGAAGCTCTTCAAGTCCAATGTAAACAACTTCTTGTTAAGCCATGCCCTTTAAATAATAAAATTTTCCTCAACTTACATTATTATCAGTTACTACACTACAAACTAACATTTATTAATCCTTATCCTCGAGTGGCCTTCAGGCATTGATAAGTGGTGACTACCTTGTAAAATAAAGGTACAAAATAAACGTCAAAAATGAAACGCCCCAATCGAAAAGTGAGACTTTTAGACTGAAGTTTAAAAAATACAATCGTTGTCATCCTCTAAGCAAAAATTTCTTCATGGTCAGACTTGTGTTTACCTAATTTCACAAAGTTCGGCGTTTCCATCGTCTCGGGAAATAGAATTATCCGCGCTGTTATCAGTGGTGTCCGAAATCGTTATCATCACTGACTGAATCAAGCGAGGGAATAGTTTTCATTCTATGATGTAAAAAAGGAACACTAATACTATTTTTCCCTCTGCACCGAAAGCTAATGCCAAGTTTCGTGTCTGTGGCAGTAGGTTCCAACTAATCCCCACCGTTCGATTCGACCGACTACGCGTTTGCCACAGACGCGGGCTGTAAGTTTTTCGTTTTATAATCAGCTATAATTAAATCCGAGTAAGATTTCCGAACCTTGTCTAATGTTCTGTTGATTGGAAAACGCCTGTAATGGCCATTTTAGTGTTTCTTAAATCACAAGTTTAACCGTCGCCTTCCTCTCGACCATAATCCGCGAATAATAGTATTAAATGTTTAATTTTAAGAAAGATTCAGACCGGGGAAAAGGCGGTTTTATCGCTTCTACAGGAATATGCGAACGGGAGAAGGGTATTGTGTTGCCCGCATTGCGCAGATGCAACAAATGTAATTTTGCGAAAATAAAAGCACACCTTTTATACTTAATCAAATATAATCGAACTCTTTCGATTTAAACGTCTTTAGATTTAAGAAGGTGCTTCTCAGAAAGGTATTTATTTTCTGCTGTTGTAATTATTCACACCAATAAAACTAACATAAATTCAACAAAAAGATATAATTGTGTGAGTGTACGGATACCATTTGAATTGTGCCGTTAAACATCCCGATGCATATTGTTCTTCTGGTAAGGCGGCACACTCCACTTATTGACAGTGTAGGACAACAGCAACGCAGACAAAATACCAAAAAAATTAGCAGTGAGTATGCGCCTATGTTCCACCTCCTCTTAATTGTGAAACCGATCGATCGCTCTGTACTATGTCCTGCACGTACTCATGAAAAATATGCTTAAAAGTACAAGGGTATCAAATATTCGGCAGCAGAATTAAAACGCTTATCTGCTGACAATGTCAAAAGCTTGGTTTGGTCAATAAAGGCGATGTATACCGGTTGTATCTGTTCGTGGCATTTTTCCAGGAGAGAAAATCAAGTCGATTGTTATTTTTTTCTTTTCTAATCTGACAATGTCTCACGGATATTAATCCATCTCTATTCGGTGCATAGATGACATACGACATCGGAAAATATCGAATCCGTATAAAACTAGATGTAAGTCAGATTGCTGACGATAAAATCAACCTTAAATTCTGATTGAAGAACCGAGATAAGAAAATGCTCTTTTGGTAAGACGGTACACTCCATTATCCTACTTATTGCCAGTGTAAGGCAACATCAAGACAGACAAAATACCAAAAAGTTTAGCAGTGAGTATGCACGTCAGACCTCTACTGACTTGAACTCTCTCGCCTCTCAGATTACATTTTTGTAAAATAAATGAAACTTTGTTGATTTAACAAGTAGCTGTTTGATTACAAAACCCACGAAAAAACGGGGTATATACTTTGAACTCTTGATGGAGGAAAACAAGTGAAGATTTGCCTCTTTCAGAGATGGCTGCCCAGACCACCACTGATGGTGGTTTCTGCGTTCTGAAATCCTTTCCCGCTTTATCAGGTATTGCCTTGCGACTTTCCGCAAGGTTTTTGATGATTTTGGTGATTGTCGGACTGTTGAAGTGAGAATAACTTTTCATCCCTGAAAATGATGTTATCGAGCGGGGCCTCTTAGGTCCGGCTTAACAAGAGTTGATTTTTGATGAAGATCTTTGCAATTGTGGGTGCGAAAAGAAGATTTTGCTTTTCTAGCGAATATGATGACACCTGTAGGTCACTTCGACATATTTTTCGCATAGTCTTTGATGACGTTTATGCTTTCTTTCCATTCGTTTCATGGATCTTCTTGGATTTCGCTTAATTTTTCCGTCACATTTTTATGAGTTTAAGTATTCTTGGGGTGTGGGGAAGACCTGATTGTTGTCTATCTTTTATCGATGAAATTTCCAGCTAACGACCAATCGCATTTTTTTTCTTTTTAACATTCTGTGGATTTGGAGGTTTTTCTTTAACTTGAATATTTCTGGTGTTCGCAAGTGCTTCTCATGCTGCTCTGCGATGTATCGTCAATTCAATTCTGCAGACATTGTTAAAAATTAGTATTTTCTGTTTTTGAAAAATAAGAAACTATATTACATTATCATATAATGACAATAAAATAGTAAATTTATTTTTATATTATCATAAAATATAGTCTCGAAATTTTGTAACAGTACTTTATGCTCCGCTCTGTATATTCGGAACTCACCAATGCGTTTATTAACCATTCATTGTCATGCAAGTATGTCAATAATCAAAAAATCATATGAATTGACAGAATTTTAAAAGCAAATATTATAAATTCATTTGAAGCCAGATTAATCAGAATGAGATTGCCACTATCCTCGGGATTGAATTGGGCAATTGTCTAATTTATACGAGAGAAGGAATTAATCGATCTCTTCTTGTTTGAGTATATCAGGACTCGCTGATGTTCGTTTTCAATAATAATAAACATGCCTAGTTGTAACAGAGCGCGGATACGCATATGCAAATGCATAAGAAATGCGAAATGACGTCACTTTTAGGAAAAAGGCCGTAAGAAGGGAAGATTTCACGCTAGAGAAAACGATTACGTGAGAAACATCACAGCTGTAATGAGAAGACACGCGTGACGGGATAATGACGAAATACATGTCGTTGTTACAGCACGACAAAGTGAGTAAAAGTTTTTTCCTATCATTTCTCTACGTTGCGACTGGGACTACAATGTGTCGGGCAATGTTACATAGTTATTTCTGGAACGTATGCGTATTTTTTTAAATTCTATTTCCACTCTCAAACAACGCACAATGACACTTTGATGTAGGGGGCAACTATCGGGGACATAAGTTGCAGCGATGCTATGTAGGGAGTTGAGCAGCGGGATGTCCGTTCACAGTACACTTAAACTTCTGCATGTTAGTACAGTTTGGAAATCAGGAAATCGGAAGAGAGTTCCAAAGTCTAGCAGTTCTGGAAAATAAACTATTAGAGTAGAAGGCTTTCTTACATCTATGGATTTCAACTATATAGGGGTGGGACTTTGCTGCTTGTCGGGGTTTTCGTAGGTATTTACGTCGAGGGGGTACAAGGGCTTATAGTTCGTCGGAGCATTCACCATAAAAAATACTTGTAGAACAGGCAGAGGGATACAACATTACATCGATTGGTTGAAGCTTTGATGACAGTTTTGACCCTATCAGGTTGGCGACTCTCTTTTGAACCCTCTCCAGGAGCGAGGGACTAGTAGCAGATGCACCAGCCCTAATGTGACAACAGTACTCAATACATGGGAGATGGTGGCCTTGTAGAGATACAGGATACTTTCAGGCATAAGAAGCTTTCTAGCACGGTAGAGAGAGCCCGCCAGATTCCTGACATGTTTAGTTTTTAAAGCAACAGCTTCAGATTACTAGAGTAGAGAATGTAGTATGTGATTAATAGGCAAAGTGAGACATGTTTTTAATAATTACGACGGATGGGGGAGGACAAGTGATTAAGAGAAATACATCTCTGTTAGTTATTAGCATTTTTCTTTTCTTTTCTTTTTTTAAATATCATTCCCCCCCCCACCTGCGCATTGGACTTTCCTTAAGATTACCGAGTTCGACACAAAGATTGTCCGGTTCGATAGAAATATGCAGGAGTTCAACAGAACACACATAAATAAGGTCGAAAGTTACATTGACCGAGATGGTGTGCCTATAACACTCGAGATAAGTAAAAAAAATGTCGCGAGTTTGTCTCTGCTTTATCGTTATTTTCATCCCAAGTGCTCGGCTGAGCTCTTATGTATAATCCCCCTCGCCAAACTTTCGCAAGAAACACCAATCTTGCAGAAATCACTATCAATAAATTCCCCCACGCTTTATCTGTACCTAAACCTAAACGTAGATTCCATGAACAAAGCTTCTTTATTAGAACTACACGCCTATGGAATTGTCTTCCGTTTTCCTGCTGTCTAGCTGATTAGAATATGGTTGTCTTCAAGTCTAACGTAAACAAGTTTTTGATGAGCCGTTCCATATAAGTTAACAAATTCACCAAAGTTCCATTACAAACGATTACTATATTGTTGTCCAATTTCTATTGTACTCTATTTAACCCTTATCCTCAAGTGGTCTCAAGGCCTTGATAAGTGGTGATTCCCACGTAAAAAAAGTACTTTGAATAATCTAAATTATATAAATTAACAATCTTTATGCAAAAGAATACTACATTAAAATATAATTTAACTCTTCTGTGAAGGTTTTATGTGTCAAGCTAGTGACATATTTCTTTAGATACAATTTTTTTTTGTTTAATTAAGTAAACTTTAGAACAGGTAATACACGAATGAACATATCTTTTGTACAATCTGCTCACATTTATTTCTGACTTGGTTTCTATTCTCTTTGATCCATCGACACTTTTTTTAAGGATTATACCTAAGAAATATGCATGAGCTGAGCCTGTTTTACAATTCAACTATGCCTAGGAGTAAGGATTTGAATAGTTGTGTGTTCAGCACGCGCTGAAGAGTAAAAAAAATAATACATAAATGATACGTTTTATTGGCAGTGATATTTTTGTAGAGGAAAGTTTTTTTGGTTTCATTCAGAGAAGGTGAATTTCGACGTGCGCTGGGTGGTCGCTGCGGTCTACACGAGAGGTGGTAGTGGTGGTTCAGGTGGCGCGAGGGAAACAAAGTTGAGCGCCATTCCTCTTCAACTTTAATAGAAACTCCGATTTTATAGCGACTTACTTTTATTGCTTGGGGAAGAAAGAAAAAATCATTACTGGCTGCATCTCATTTTTTCCCCTTTTCATCAGAATATTCGTCTTTGTAATTCAGTTATGTTTTTTTTTTACGTTCCCATAGCGCTTGCTGTAGTAGGGAGATTTATCTTTCAACTTGGGCGCGTGTTTGGGTTAATAGATACCATCGCGTCCTAAAAAAAACTGTTATGCCGAGGAAAATTCAAATTGGATCGGCCCACATTGCTTTTACAGTCATTTACACATTAAGAATTGTGTGTAAGTATTAACTCATACATGGTTTGGTTTGAAATTAATCCTGCAATAATTATGCCTTACACTAACACACATACTCACACGCGGGGAGCACCAGACTTTGGAATCCTGGCTCCAAACTTCGCTAGGTGAAACCAGTGTATAACGACGAAACACGTGTCAATGGATATATATATATATATATATATACATATATATATATATATATGAATTCATAAGCTACATTTATCATCCAAATGATTGCTTTGACGATGATACTTACGAATTTTAAGAGGCGAACATTATAAGATACATCTGCCTTACTTTAAAAAAAATGCTAGCTTAATGTTTGATGTCTTAAAAAACACTCAATATCTGTGCTGATGAGGAGACTTTGGTTCAAAAAACTATATGTCAAAATTATTGTCCATGACTTAGTGTCTATCTTAGTAAAAACATCGTTTCCGAAACGATCGTACAATTTATTGGTTTTGTTTTGTTCCTCCTTATAAAACCAATTTTTTAAAATTTTTAATGTTAATTATAAACTATCAATCATCTTACTAGATATTAAAATAGCTCTAGGATATATATGCCTATTGAGCTTATTATATATCTACATTACAACGAGCACTGTTTTTCTCGTATTTTAATTACATTAGTGATTTTACTATTACATTAAAATATACTCTACTCTTCTAATCCCCTTTGAATTATATATATATATATATATATATATATATATATATATATATATATATATATACTAGTATGAAACTCCAGTGGTTGGTTGGTTGTTTTTTTTACGGCATATCAACCCTTTTCAGGTTATTTAATGCCGAATCCAAAGATTTTGAAGAACATTTTTTTAATAGAATATATTTGTTGTTTTCAAGTCAGTTTCTATTTAACCCATAGTTGGGACCCTAACAGATACTACCACGCCGTGTCAGAGTGGACCTGGGAGCAATTGCAATTAAATGGTGGCTCCACACTCCCCAAAGCCCGAAGTTGGGGCCTCACCACTGGATATAGTTTAAGGTCATATCCAGGACCGTGATTGTTGGTTTTACAAACTGTTATTAGATGTTATAATTGTTACATATAACAATATAGATGTAATATGATCCCTGATTGTTACCTAGTACCTCGGAAATGTTTACAAGACGTGTTGGATCTTTTTACATCCATACTGGCACGAATTTACATTTCAAGATTTAGCATTCGTTTTGGATTTAAAATATATCTTTTTTATGACTCAATGTACATTTGCCTTATTCGATGTACCTAAAATATTTTGATAACTTTAAAAACTTTCATTCTTCTATGTTTATTGCTCTTAGCAAACCAATAAAAACATCTGCTAATCTTTTTCCTCTGAGGAGCTGAATAAGCATCGGAAATTCATGGGTTAAGGAAATAGATTTATTCAATTCTATTCTTTTTTTTTTCAAACAATAAAAGACATGTATATTTGAAGATTAACATTTTCAAATCATAAAATTTTAATACCTAAATTTATATATATATGTATATATATGTGTGTATATGTATACGTATGTGTATGTATGTATACGTATGTATATGTATGTATACGTATGCATATATATATATATGCACATATACATATATATTCATTATAGCATTGTAATATATGCAGTTTTTACTTGCAACAGTGTGATTAGATAGAAGTTTCTGATAGTATTATATTTTGAGAACATTGCAATTCCTTATGCAGTTCAAGTGCGTATGGAGGTTGTTGTAAATGCAGCCACTAGAATGGATTTGAGATTATTTTTCTGTTTAATTCTTTTGCAATCACAATACAATTCTTTAAACCTAATAATGTAATTTCAGGATCAATAATTTCTGTGCGTGCATTTATGAATTTTATTTTTGTTTTGATTTGAAATTTAATTGTACTTATTCGCTTCGTTTTGGTTGAACTAGCTGATTTATATATATATATTTTTCTCAACTACAACCTTTAGATCAGTTTCAGATCTTGGATATGGATCGCATGATGGACACTACTCGCTCGATTTTAACTTTTTTTATATTTTTTCCTGTTTACTTTAATCAGGTTGAGCCGATTCTTAGCTAAGCCTGTATCACATCCCAAACTTTAGCGACTTATGTATTACGGCAGAGGAAAAGATAGTTAGAAATAGTTGAACCCTCAATAGCCGACCATATGTGAACCTAACAGTTCTACCAAGATCTTATTGCTGGTTGTCGTTCACGTCCTCAGCTATCCAGCAATACGTTTATGCCACCCAGGCAAGGTGGTAGGTGAGTATACCTCGTGGATAAATCCCTTTCCTGAACAATGAACTGAAAAGACTGAACTATCTAAGACATCACTATAGCATGGCGAAGGACACAGGCTTCAGTTTTAGGTGCTGATGGAAAAGAAAAGTTCAGATAATGCATGAGCTTGTATATAGGGACTAGTGAAGTTAATCTAAAACCTTAGCAATTATTGAACTGACTGATTGCATTTCTAATGCAGAACTGACTCCGAATGTATACGTTTCACATTATACACTTATTTTATCATGAAAAATTCTGCCAAAGAAATAGCCATTTTATTATTCGTGTTATTTGGATTCTTCGGACTACTGTTCTAATCTTCATTGCCATATTCACAACGTTTCGGTAGATTTAACATCCGATCTTCTTCATGTCTATTGTGTAAAGCTCAGAAACGTTCCTGTCGAACGGAATCCTTTATTTACATCAGGGAAGTATCATGTTCTCGTTCTGTCAGCCATGACGAGGTAGAGGGCCTAAGTTATTCGCAATTATATTTTTCGGTCGCTCACACTGAGAATTGAATCTTGAACCTTTAGGAGAATATCACCTTTACAACAAAATTTTTACCAAGTACTCCAACCACTGCGCCACAGGTCTCTATTTGACAAAAACATTTCTGAATTCAAAAAAAAAAAAAATAGACCTGAAGAAGGTTGGAGGCTACATCGACGGAAACATTGTAAAAATGACACTCAATATGAGAACAGTAGTCTTAAGAATCTAAATAGTACGAATAACCAATCCTCATCTCAAAAATTCAGAAAAGGCAATTTTATTAGATTAGTAGAACGGTTCAGAAAGCAATTCACGGTTGACTTATCTTAGACTCCCTTTTGCATTAGCGGACTGTCAAGCGTAGAAGAAAATGTAGTAAAGTGGAAATTCTATCGCGAGTAAAAGACATTTCCATACAAAAACTTTTTAATACATGTTGTAAATATAGACGTGCGTTTTCCTGATACCCTTTCATGAAAATCAGAACATTTTTGATCTTCTTACAATTGAACTATTATTTTCCGCTCAAACAAGTTTCCACAAGCAAAAGAAGTGATTATGTTATGACTTGGTGGACTTATCTTTTGGTAACTAAAATGCCTTCGACTTTTTTTTTACTAGCAGACCGCCTGTCTTAAACTACGCAAAAATATCATATTTTAATTTGTGTCGATTTTGTGTTCATTATTATAAAACCATTTTTCTATTGATTAGTATCTAATATATATTGATAATTTCAAAAGTTCTAGAACACGTTGCATCTGGTACCGTTAGCTAGAATAGAAAACAGAACGTTTAGCGCTCCAGTCTTAGTCGTTAATTTTCTCTCCATCGATGTTATTGTCTTAGCTACCAAGAGATGAATACCAAAGATTAATGATTGACGTTGAGCTATGAATATTAAATTTTGCTCACGCACTAAAATAACAACACGGATAAGGTCAACTGTTTTGTTTTAAATTTGACTCCTTAGCAGCTATTGTTGGCGATAGAAAACTAAATCGAAAGTATGATACAGGTGCAAATACCGTTTATATCAAATTTTTAGACTATAGATCAAATATTCATAGAGGAGATTAGTAGAGACTTTTCTTGCGCACACATCGACAAAGTTACTTTATATAAATATATAAATATATATATATATAATAAAATAAAAATTACAATTAAATTTACCAAAATGACCAAAGATGGTAAAATTAAAGTATATTATAAATATTAAAGAATTAATATTTATAAAATTATCTCAGCCAGATGTAAAAGCTCGATAAAACCAAATAGGAAAGAGAACTTATAATACGAGCAAACAGTTAATAAAATATGTTAAAACACTTTGAAATGAGTTAAAAACATATTTAATCTGAAAATGAAACACTAGATAAGTGGATAGTCCTTAATCCGCGGAGTTTCGAAGAAATACTTTCCTTCTCATCAGAAGGTAAGAATTAGCAAAATGCGGAATTTTGCATGCAGAAGTATTTGATGAAACAACAAGTAAGTAAAAAATCTTACTTGAACACAAAAAAAGTGAAGCAGAGGGAATATGGCGAATAAAAAGGTGATTACACATGAATGGATAGTCTGGTGGAAGATAAAATGGAAGACTATCCATTCATGTGTAATCACCTTTTTATTCGCCATATTCCCTCTGCTTCACTTTTTTTTGTGTTCAAGTAAGATTTTTGACTTACTTGTTGTTTCATCAAATACTTCTGCATGCAAAATTCCGCATTTTGCTAATTCCTACCTTCTGATGAGAAGGAAAGTATTTCTTCGAAACTCTGCGGATTAAGGACTATCCACTTATCTAGTGTTTCCTTTTCAGATTAAATATGTTTTTAACTCATTTCAAAGTGTTTTTTAACATATTTTATTAACTGTTTGCTCATATATATATATATGTGTGTGTGTGTGTGTGTGTGTGCTAGTTCGTTTTCATCGTTAATTCCATGCCATTATGAAGAATGTACAAACTATGCATAAATAGAATTCAGCAAAATAGTGAAATGAAACAAACTATCTAATAAGAAACCATAAAAAAACAATAATTAAATAATTAATGTTTGTTTCTTCAAAAGAATAAGCCGATTAGTTAATTTTAATGTAGTCGCTCGCCTCTCTATTACCACATATATTAAGAAGTTGTTTTCGATAGTTTTTAAATAGAAAAAGTATGCTATTAATATCAATGTTAAAGCGAGGAAGAAACTAAATTTCATAGTTATGTACATTAATACTTAAGATGTTAGATATGTCTGAAAAATAACGGGACTGCGTTACAGATAATCTATTTCAATTTCTAAATGCAAATTAAAATATTTCCCCTTACGATTAAGTTTTATGACATCTAATGCGTTTACTTATACTATCACATACTTCCTTTAATAATGCGACTGTTTATGGTCCGTTTTATTTCCCTGTCCTTTTAGAACTGGTCTGCTTAATAGCAGATTACGATGGGAAATAGAAAAATACTCATACAGAGAAAGATCAGGCGAAATAGGAAGGGTATTCCAGAATTCTTTTTTTCACTCATTTAGGAATGCCGAGTGTCTTTAGAATATTTTCCATAGTTTCTCAATTTACTTGTTATTTTTCACATAGGATTTTCAAGTAACATTAATTTATGACGTCCGATTTCATTCATTAAATGTAAAGTAGACTAGGTTAAAAAAAAAACAAAAAAAAAATCACCTCTTCATGTACGAAATGGCTGCTTAAATAATAGCGTTAATATTTCGAATGCCTCCGTTCAATCTCGAAAGACAAAGTATACCCACTGAAGTGACAGCTGCACGTGAAATAGTGAGGTAAGTTTTACGCAATCTCTAACCACACCTCTCCCGAATCGGCTGTTTGAATCCAGTAGCAAAAAGTCCAGGACGATTGAAAACAATGCCGAGATAAGTAAAGAGCACATACAGCACCTAGAAGTCCCAAATGACCACCAATTTAATATTGACCATGTTCAACGTTGCTTAATTTAACACGTAATAAGTTCAACGTACAAGACTATTTCACCGAAGACGTCAGCGAAACGTTACGTAAAAAGAGAACGTTCGAAAAAAAAAATCCCCGAAAATAAAGAACATGTCTGCCGATGTAAATTAAACATTGTATCTTAAAATATGATTTTATTATTTGTATTGAACTATGTTGCTCAGTATTACCTAGTATTTCTTATTACTTAAGAATTTATCTTATTTAGGTCCAGTCTATACTAAAAATACAATGGACACTATTTTTATAGAATTGTTTATAAACTTATAGGTGTTTCGTTTTATTAGTTTTTTCTGGCAAAAATCTAATTTTCTGCGCTACCTAGAAAAATGTCAGCCTTAGCAAAGCATATTTGTTGATTCAATATGTTCCCAGTCCGTGAAAATTCCACAAGGCATGCTGTTTATATATATATATATATATATATATATATATATATATATATATATATATATATATGTATATATATGTATATATATATATATATATATATTGTAAGCTTTCTAAATAGTTGATCAAGAGTAAGATCTAGATGTGATTAAATTGTAAATGAAGCGATAAAGCATCGTGTAGTATGGGCTAATATTTAGCAAAATGTCCATAACATATTCGAAAATATTATGTATAGAAGATTTATACTGTTGTTTCTGTTTAATGGAGGGAGCTTATTGTCTATTAATTTGCAACTAAGCATAGACGGGGGTATGTAAATGACCATTTCCGTTCGTAGAAAAAGAATGTAAAAAGAACAGAAAGGACTTTAGAGAGAACGATCACTTTAGAAATGTCATAACCGTAACGAGGTCACGCGTAGCGGGATAATAACGAAATAAATGTCGTTGTTACAAAAGAAGAGACGAGTTATTGTCGTTAGTTCCTTGCAACGTACTCTGCCATAGCGCGTTGGTCCCTTTTGTAATGGTACAAATTATCGGTATGTTTTAATGGTTACCCTGTGTATTGTAAGATTGGGCGTCAGAAAAGATGAGGCTAAATATTGCTCAATATACTACACCTTAAGCTAAGCGTTTTGCCTCGGGAAAAACATCAACATTATACGTAATCTTACAATTTGAGAAAATATCTGCTATTCTCAAACTCCATAATAGAGATCTTATATTCTTTTCCATGTAAGCCCATAACGTATCCGAAAAAAAATGGGAACTGATGACGTGGGTCATGCATCGCTGAATAAACAAATTTGCGTAATGGATTAGAATGAAATGGATGCGACAGACTTATATTTTGGCAAGTGGGTATTGTGCATTAAATATCTTCTTGGAGATATTTTGGATTCCTTGTTATGGGCCTATTGTAAAGATATGCAGTACGGCAGCACAAATTGGAGCCAAGATGATCGATCCGAATGTTTCCAGGCAGAATAGCAGGTAGGGGAAAGGGATGAAGCAGATACACAGTCTGGGTCAGTAAATAAAAATATAGATGTTGCTGCATTTGCGTCATCATGCCAAGATGTATCAAAAGACTAACCGATTCCCATACGCGTTGAGATATTAATTCTGTTCGGAATAAGACGATTCTCTTCTATGTGAATCTTATTATAATGGAGATTTGGAATTTACTTCTAACTTAAATTAAGTGTCTCTTTGCTTCACACCTGTAATCAAAATTATATCGTATCCTAAAAAAAACTAAATCATTTTTATCATTTGAATATATAGATATCAAGCAAAAGACAAAACATATATCATAATATATATACACATATATATAGATACACATCCACATACTGTACTGTTTCGCTGTATCACAGCTCATCAGTGCGGCTAGAGAAAGAGAGAGAGAGAAGGCTATCACAATGTACGGAATGGAATATAGTCGGTGTTGAGGAAAACAAGACGAAAACAAGCGACAACCTATAAATCAAAATGAATATATATATATATATATATATATATATATATATATATATATATATATATATATATAATAAATTCCACAGCCAAACAACGTCGCAGCTCACAAGAGCCATGACAGTCAACGAACCGGAAGTCCAAGACTCGAGTTTCGCCCTCATTTTGGCTCATCAGTTAGACACATCCGAGCTCAGGGTTCGAAACTCGAGCCTCTTGCATACGAGGCAAGCACTCTACCAACTGAGCAAACGCCCCGCACACAAGAATTTCTATTAACCAACACAGATAAAGCAAACCGCGACGAAATCCGACTGTGAAATGAACCCACTTCGTTTCGACAAGGGACGCGGCCGTCCAACCAATCAATAACCCTTGCCGATGTCTCACAAGTAGGAGTTTTAACTCGAAGGGACGACGCCATCAGTGCTTTAACCCAACGAGCAACATATAATAGGATTTTCAGAATGTGAGAGATTGTATAATAAATCCCACAGCCAAACGAAGTGGGTTCATTTCACAGTCGTATTTCGTCGCGGTTTGCTTTATCTGTGTTGGTTAATAGAAATTCTTGTGTGCGGGGCGTTTGCTCAGTTGGTAGAGTGCTTGCCTCGTATGCAAGAGGCTCGGGTTTCGAACCCTGAGCTCGGATGTGTCTAACTGATGAGCCCAAATGAGGGCGAAACTCGAGTCTTGGACCTCCGGTTCGTTGACTGTCATGGCTCTTGTGAGCTGCGACGTTGTTTGGCTGTGGAATTTATTATACAATCTCTCACATTATTTAAATCCTAATATATATATATATATATGTTAAATTATATTATTTTTCAATAATGTCTGATTTTGGCACAGTAGTCAACTGTGTGTGTAATAGTATTGCATGATATGTTCCGGGGGGAAGCCCCTTTTCAATGGTGGATGTTATATATATATTCAAAACATGCTAAATGGTTGTGCGATATATCACAGCAAATATTATGGAGTCAATAATTATAAAATATATGTTGAGGAGGTGACAGTGTATGATCGAGGAGTGTTATTTACTAGTTAAATTTCATTTTAATATTTATTATTAATTTAATGATCTATATGTTTGCCAGAAAAAAATGGTTTATTCAATTTTAGTTTAACAGAAGAAAATATGTAGGGTTATTATTAAAACTATATTGGGAGGTATGTGTTGCATGTTTTTAGGTAATTAGAATTTTATTATTATCGTTAGATTTTGTTTATTTGTATTTTACACAAATATATATACACACACACACACACACACACACACACACATATATATATATATATATATATATATATATATATATATATATATATATATATATATATATATATATATATATATGACAGTGAGGCTACACAGAATTCTCAACGTTTCATCCATGTGAGGATTCGGAAGTCAATTATTACATAGTATTGATTTTACTGCTCGGTTTTTATATCCAAACGTGGTGTTAATTTTGTTAGTTGTTTGCTCCCGTTCCAATTTTCATCAACCAATTGTTTATTCGGTATATATGCCCCGAGAAGTAATGTAACTCGTTTAAAGCAGTGGAGCGGCCTTGTTTTATCTCGAGTAATAATTCTGATATGTTGCGCAATGGACAAGTATCGTAGTCTAAGGAGAAGAAGGCTAGTGTACTTTTCAAAGTCTCTACCTAATGTCTCTACCAAATTTCTCTACCAGCTGGTATCTCTGACTTAATCAACAATATCGCATTAAGTAAGCTGCACTTATATTCATTACATGACCTTCCCCTGCGTTAAAAATTTCCCGGGAACATTAGCTTTAATATCTTCTCTTCTTAGGGTCTGGACACAGTCTATTTACGTTTGTTCTTAGCATTTTCTTACACAAGCGTTGCAGGGATGACCTTTGACCACTAGTACCTTTGGCTTTGAAGTCGGGAATACACCCATTGGAGTATTTTGACTCCTCGGGAGAGAAATTTGAAATGAGTCGTATAGTACTTCCAATGGTTCCTCATCGTATTTCATGTGACCTATGTTGTGTGTTTCAGTCTCAACTGATTTCAATATATTTTGCACTAGAATGTGTTTCCTATTATGTCATATATGACCTGTAGAATCCTTTTATATACTATTTCTTCTTCCCAAAAATAACATTCCAGCTCGAAAGGATTTTAAGAAGTATTTGTTCCCTGACCTATAGACTTTAATCGTCTATTTTGTTTTTGTTTTATTGATAGTTTCTTCGCCTGAATAGACAACAGTTTATCAACACCGAGCGTATTTGTCTCGCGCACATTAACTCTGCTGGCGATAAACGTGACGTTGTATACTTCTTTCATTTGTGTCCACGCCTTGATTCTTATTCAGAGCTCGTTTGAATGTACTCACAATTTTTTTTTGTCATTCTGTCAGATCTTAGATGGCAAACTGGCGTTGTCGCGTGTTTATTGGACAATTATTAGCAGTATTCATTATTTTATTCCAGTAAATTGAGTCCCATTGTTGCTGACTAAAGTTATCGAGAGCCCAAAACGACTAAAACTTTCGTTAAGGCATTTATCGTATTTGTTGCCATCGGAAGTCGACACTTAATAATTTCTGGCCACTTTGGGATACTGTCCACAATGAGCACGTAGCATTAGCCATTTATAGGTCTGTATACTGAATATGTAATCGAATCCATGGGCCATCAGTCTTTGGCCATAGCTGACATTTTATCGGCGAATCCCTTTCTGCCAGTTGAAACCACCTACATTGTTCCATCACCATTTATATGCCTGCTCTATTCTACGCCCTTGTGTATAACCTCTCACAAATGACTCTATTCACGGAAATTCCCGGATGGCTCGTGTGACATCCTTTGAGTACTCTCTTCTGCAGAGTAGTCGTATCTGCTTATAGCAATACGCGGTCATATATAAGAAAAAGCTGAAACACTACCTTTTTATCTTTCTCGTTTGAGCAGACTTACTTTTTCATTTCTTTATTGTAATCATGTTCTGTTGTTTCTTTCACATCTAGCGTGACCGGGAGTTCTCTATTCGTATTAAATAATAGACTCGACAATTTATTTCCGTCTCTTAGCGACGCTTTTAGTGTTTCCTTTCGTGGTTTCGAACATTTAGGTATCAATCTTGATAAATAATCGATGGGGCCTATCTTCTTTGTTGGTACATATTTATTTTAAAATAATAATTCACTTGAATCACGCCCCAACATTGTAGCCGAATTGCCGTATGCATTGATATAACTTTTTTGAAACAGAAATTATGATCAGCGGGTTGTTGTAGATTTGTAGAATAAACTTAATTCCGAATAAAATCCTGTGCAACTTAGTTATAAGGTGAATTATTGCTAAACTCTTTTTACAATTTGATTCTAATTTTGTTCCACGGGCAGAAAACCTCTCGAAACATGCGCTTTGTAGATGCATCCTACGATAATTTAACAGCACATCAAGAATGTCCCAATTGTGATAATTTGCTACCTCAGTCACTGAAGGGTTTTGAACTTTAATACATTCTGTATTTTTGATGATATATTCTTGCCATTTTAAGACCATTTAACTAAGAAATTAACAAATTCAAATAATAAAGGAAAAATTCAATCACTCTTTATTGAAATAATAATAATAATAATAATAATAATAATAATAATAATAATAATAATAATAATATGTTTAAATGTTGCCCATTTCAGCTTCGCATATTTCTTCTCTTTCCTAAATATAATTCACGAGAGATTGTAGAATCTCTGGATTGCGATTTAACCCCCTTATTTCACATTCTTTCTCTATTTTCACTTATGATGACGTTTCGGGGTCTGCCAGCTCGGGGGAAGTCAAGTATAGCTCTTTGGTCTTCAAATCAGTACACAATGTTTCGAATTGTGTTGTGACTTGAGCTATCTTTTACATGAAAATGCCGTCGATAAGCTCTTCGATTCAACACAATTGCTACTGATTTCGGTAAAACAATTTCACATAAAATATTTTTCAATGCTGTACTTATAATACATTAACAAAATAGTATCTGAAAAATATCTGAGATAAAAAAATCATTACTAGTAACATGACAAAGATTTTCAAACCTGCAGTGAATATTTTGACAGCCTCTACAATGGTTTTCTTCTTCGAGTAGAAATGTGCCAATGATGGGTCTGTCACTAAATAGTTTTTTTTATACGCCTTTTCCCATTCTTTAAGCCATGTCCATTTTATGACTTTTTTATCAACTTATTTAATAACGCTCTCATTTCATATACTTTTGTAATATATGCTACAATAACTTAGTAATCACATACATGACAGTATTTCTCAAACGTTTCCATGTGCGAGCATATTTTTAATAAGCTCAGCTCTTCTGTTGCCTAGCTTTCATCTTTTACTGTAAATAATCTGCTTTAAATATGTATTTTCTTTAAGAAGAACTTGCATTATTTTAGAACTCAGTATAAACCTGTGTTGCAATTGACTTCGGTGTTGTGATAGACTTCGGTCATCTAAACACTGTATTAATTCCGCGAAAACAGTTGCGTTCTTTTCAATGAAGTCGGAGTCGTTTCTGTTTTCAGGTTGTGTTTGTAGTACTTTGTGTAGCTTTTGGATTCGTAGATATCCCAGAAATTTAACTTGCCACAATTCGAATTTTGATTCGGATCCATCGAAATAAAGACGCACGCTAGGCGCATAACCTTTAGAAGTGTAAGCCATTTTGAATTTCAGAACAGTTTCAGATGGTTCGCTGTTACACACAAGTCCTGGTAAGTGACTTGGTTGTAGTAGACAGTTCCACAGAACAAAATATTCTTACCGTGTCGAAACCCGAGAAAAGAACATGTGAAATTGTTCTGAAATTCAAAATGGCTTACACTTCTAGAACCTATATTCTTCAATTCTCTGAAATACTGCTTCAAAATGGGCATCGTGTTGCGTTTTATTTTTGTTTTTACTCAAAACGTCATCTACATGTGTTAACAGTTTCCCCATTATTTGCAGCAATAGATTTTGTGTTATCTTTAATCTAAAAGGACGGCAATTAAGTTTTAAAAATTCTTTACGTGTGTTTATTGGCAAGTACTTCGTGCATTCTTTACTGATATAAACATGAAGTTAAGATGCAGACAAATGCAATTTGAATCCACTCTACCACCGTTTACTTTTGGGGAACATATATTCTTGGCATTGCAGTAAGTATGTATGACCTTTCAAAGTCATTCAACCCAGTCGGATAGTCAATACATAATCTGATTTATCGTTATTTTCTTTTTATATATACTGTTAGAGATGCCCAATTCGGATAATCGATTTTTGGAATTACGTCATTTTTTCCTAATTTTTTTTTCTAAACATTACTTGCGTCTAGTGCTGAAAATGGTACTTTCCTTTTGGGTTTTGAAAATCGGTTTTACATTTTATTTTAATTAGAAGTCAACATTTGTATTTGTGCAAATACAAAGTTTATCTGAGAAACGCGAGGGAATTCGCTTTTAAAATTCGGAATAGACAGTTCTGTTTGCACCGTTTTATTTTTATACACGAAGTCAACTTTCTTACACAAATAATTTATCGGTAATTCCTATAAGTTGAACTGTAAAATCCAGTCAAGACTGAAAAAGATTTTGTGAATGAAGACGTGTATGTAGTTTATATATATGAGCGTATGTTTATGAACGAAATGTTGCAATTCAAGTCTGTATTGAGCTTTTATTTTTATCTGACTTTCATCTACCAATTTTCGTGTGTTCGTAAACCGTGAAAAGCTATTTTTTAAGCTTATTCCTTTATTATCGAATAGAGGAACGATTTCGTAATCTACACATTTATTTTAATATTTTCGTACTTCGTTTATCCTTCTTTATTTGGTTTTTAGATTTCGAGCTCGTTTTTACCTTCCCGGTTTCGTAAAACAATACGAAAAGTCATTGCCTCAAAACTCATAATTAAAGAAATAGTCGCTTCTAAAGCTCAGTTTTGGTCTGTTTGGACTTTGGAGCCGGCGCCAAGTTCGGCTCCCACACTTATAGTCTGTTAGCGGCCATCAGATTGCACCAGGGGATTACCAGGTACACTTTGTTATTGACTTTTAAGCTGACTCTGAACGTGTGAGGTTGCATGATGTGGCGCTCACTTAAAACCACACCAAAGATCATAACTGTGACGTGAATATTCGTTGAGCTGTTCCCTAAAGCGTGTAACTGTCAGGATTTGCATTTGGAGGGTGCTGGCAAAAGTTGTGCTGTCATAACTTGGATCAGTAGAGAGCATGAGTTGTACAGCGGCGCATCTCGGATCTCGGTTTTGAACATTGTGCTACTTTTAGACATGGTAGAAGGCTCCTATCGCTCCTGAGATTTGTACACAGCTGATTTACTAGTAAATAATCTGCAATAAAAAAAATAACTAGTTTTCATCAAACGGAAATGGAATCATGGCATCGTTTCTAGGGTGATTTTTTTCATTTCACCCTATATATATATATATATATTAAAACTACATCAATCGCTTTATTGTAGATTAGTTAAATATCAATATTTCACTAAATATACGTAAAAAACTATCATCAAAGGATTGCTTTAAGGATAGTTATTTCATAGAGTTTCATTCAAATTCATGCGATATTCACGATGTTATGGCATTTTATTTATTATCAAAAATATATACTCTCTATCGCTTTATTGTAAATCTCTTACAATGCAAAAAAAAAACAAAAAAAAACGGGCGATTGAAGGTCATCGAAAAGCGAAGAATTTTTGCTGGACTTGCAGAAGAGTTGTCTATCTATAAGTTAGCCACGGGATTGGAAAGGGATCCAATACACTGTGCTTCATTCGTGAACAACCCTAACATCAAATCCAGAAAGGATGAGGGCACCAGAAAAAATATTTCTGATCATGATATTTGGTAAATTCGTTAGGGAAGTCAACCTGAACCTAAACAGCACTCGTACTTCCGGATTGGTTTTAGCGGGAATCACTCCGAGATTCAGGCAAACCCGATGTTGAATGAGATAGCAAACCTATTCTAAGGCTTCAATTGAGAAAACAATATGGGTAAAAACCAATGGTTTGGGCATAGAATTACGTGAAAATGGATTTCCAAAGTGTCCTATTTACGAAGGAGGCTCGTGTTACTCTTGACGGTCCGGATAGATTGGGCAAATTTTGGAACTCGAACAGAACTCCGACCCATTACAGCGTCATCAACAACAATGAAATGGGGACATCATGTTTTGGGCGAGGATTATTAGGGGTAAGTTGGTTAAACTATTCCGAGTGCCAGAGGGTGTAAAGTTTACCATCAATGCGTACATGGCTTTTTTGAATAATCACTTGCCACCATGGCTAATTGACCTACCAAAGTCACGTGATTTTTCTGCATGACAATGCAGCATTCAATTCTGCTAGGGCACCTGCAGCGTTTCTTGACTCAACGAGCTTCGTTGAAGAAAAACTCATTATCTATCCACCGTGTTCTTCAGATTTTTACTCAATTGAATTAGACCGAGGAGTTTTTGAAGATGGAGTGCAATTTACTTCAAATGATGCCGCGTGGAGGAAGATAATTGAGGTCACCAGAAATATAACTTTTTTCCAGCTCAAATAATTGATTTCTTCGGTGACAAAAGGTTGTTTAATCTTTTTTTTTTTCAAAAAATGGTGGATATATCGATAAATAATTCATTTATTTGAGGCTTAGCACCTGGAATGTGTTTTTGTTTATTATTATTTGAAAGGAAAATATAATAAAATAATAAAGTGCTCATGATTAAACATTGTATTTTGCTATAAAATAACATTTTAAGAGGCCGGCAATAAAGCGATAGGCAGTAAAAGGTCCTTTATAAAGAATAAAATGTCAAAACGTCGTTAAAATCACATGAATTGGAAAAACATTTTGAGAAATAACTAACCTTAAAGCAGTATTTGATAATACAATTTTTATTTTTTGTGACGTATATTTAGTGAAATATTGATATTTTACTAATCTGCAACAAAGCGAGAGACAATATATATATATATATATATGTATGTATATATATATATATATATATATATATATATATATATATATATATTTAAAGTGATGGTTATGTAGTTCCAACGAGAGAAAAAATGTATATTTAAAAGAGTGTAGCCATCAACAATTGTGTTTTTTTAAAAGGTTTTCATCATAAAAACCCCACACTTGTTGATGGCTACACTCTTTTATATATATATATATATATATATATATATATATATATATATATATATATATATATATATATATAAGAAATAATTATTTTTAACCGACAGACACATATGTTTAGAAGTTACGTTTTGATCAACCTCGAAGTTATTTCAAGCCAATTTTGGTTTGCCTTGGTTTGGCATTATTTGTTAGTTTGTTTTTTGTTTTTTTGTAGGGCATGACAACAATTTCTGGGTTATTTAATGCCGAATCAAGTATAGTACATCAACCGCTTTGGGTTATTTATGTTGCAACCAGTTATTTTGTAGAAAGTTTTTTTTTTATTCTTCAAGCTGTTTCTATTTTTAATGATGAGTTTGTAGTGTTTTGTTCAGTTGTTCTGTAGTGGGGTTTGTTGTTTTTATTTCTCGCCCTGTACAACATGAGTTTTGCAATGCGAAAGGGAGAAGTGTTAACTTAGTAAACCAGTCGGGATATGGAGGAGGGAGTACTGGAAAAGGAGAAGGAGAAACGGTGGATTGTTATTTTTTTGTTTTGTCTTGCAGAACAATTAAATTTTACAAAAGGGAGTAGAAAAACAAGATAAGCATCAATGGTAAGTGCAGGTGATCAATATCTTTAGACAGCCTGATCTGGTAGCACTAGTTCTAATCGGTGGAGTCGAATCTAATCAGGAAACCTCATACTCAACCCCCATGTTTCTGTCATAAGAACGGAATTAATTTAGTTTACGTTCTGTATATGACGATTAACAACCTTATTTCCTTTTAAACATAATAAGCGCCGAAATAAAGCAGATAAAATAAGTAGCCTACGAGTTTCAAATATCGATTCAGAGAGCAAAATTATGGTTGTGTATGAATATCAAAATAATGCGCGGATATATATATATATATATATATATATATATATATATATATATAAATAAATAAAAATTACAATTAAATTTACCAAAATGATCCAAGATGGTAAAACGAAAGTATATTATAAATATTAAAGAATTAATATTTATAAAGTAATCTCAACCAGATGTAAATGCTCGATAAAACCAAATAGGAGATAGAGCAATTAGTTAATAAAACATGTTTTATTAACTAATTGCTTTGATATATAGTACTCAAGTTGGTTGAAAATCAGACTTTTCTTATATAACCATTGTTTATTTGATATTGGATCTTTTCAATGAAGCCCTTTCGTAAATGGGGTTACTATTCTATGATTTTATGTTTTCATATAAATTTCCCTTCTATCAAATCGTCAGATATGATTTCTATCCGATGTTATTGACAAAAATTTAATTTAACATGAGAAAACTTGTGTGATGGATTAGAAAAAGAAATTCCATCCCCATGTTGTTACAAGGAGGCCATCTCGGGTATCGTGCTAACAAAAATTAAGGTTTTAAACCTTATTTTCCTATTTTTAAAAATTTTACGTTTTATGCTTGATTTCCAATTTTTTCCCCTATTATTTATTATTTCTTAGTATCTTTAAAAATATTTATGCGTATTATTCCAATATATATATATATATATATATATATATATATATATATATATATATATATATAATTGAGAGTGGACTAGAGACCGACCACCTCTGCTCGGGTTATGCGTGAGGAGGAATGTCAGCTGTTGAAAGACCTGAAACATTCCCTTGATTCGTGCCGAAACATCACTGACGACATACACACCATTCCATTATGGAACGTATAATTGAACTATATATATATATATATATATATATATATATATATATATATATAACCTAAACTTTAGTTTAATTTTGCTATCGTTTAACGTAATGTAATCCTCCTATTGTTACTACAACAGCGCTATCAGTAGAACCTTATTCAGTTTCGATAGGGTATAAATATAAGCTGATGACAGATAAAGGCGAATATCTCGCCACTTTGCAGAATGTAAGCTAGTAAGCCAGAAAACATGTCAGTTTTTTGCGCTGCACCCGTGTAATTCCCATTCATGATGATCTGTAAATTGCTGGCATTGACGCATTCACATTTTTTCCTATAGTAATGGCCGAAATGAATTATCAGCAATTTTATAGAATAAAAATCGAATGTTCATGGATTTGACCAGCTTAAAGAGTTTAGGCATCAATGAAACCTTCTAAGTGATATATGAAAAGGGTGATGCTCGTGAAATTAGCATCAATTGCAAATAATATTTTCTCATAAAGAAATCCCGAATTTTCATGAATGTTTCATAGCCATATAGTATACAATGTTTTGTTTTCTTTTCAATCGAATAATGGTTGTCAATCTATGAGTTTATACTTATATGTATATGCATGAAAATAAAAAAGAAACAAACCACTTTATGTATTCATCAACGTTTCGCCTTTATTCTGAGGCTTCCCCTGGATCAATGGAATGACGAATAAAAACACAAGTACAAATATTTGAAAATATGTTTTAATGTGATGCAATATATGATCCTGTTCTATTTAAGAAATGGGAAAAAAGTAAGCGCGGGGGGGATAGCGTTGTGAAAGAGAGTAAGACTTTTTATAACGTAATGAAGCCGTTAATATATTTAAAAATAAATGATGCAATCCATATTTTTTCGAACCAAATATATCCGTTATAATTTAGATATAAGTATGTAACTGAAATAAAATGAGTGTATTTTGTAATGTAATTTATTGACTGATTATATGCATTAAGTATTATAGGAGCTGTTTTCTATGGTGTGAGAGTAAAACTGTTTAAAATTAAATTATATTCTTTTTCCACAAAGATTACTTATTAATGAAGATACATTATAGAAACCTCCACCTTGTTTAATTGTGCTTTAATTTATGATTAGTGCTGATTTAATTATTCTCCGTTGCGGGAGAAAAAACTTTCTATGATAATTAATACATATACTCAGTCAATAATTTACATAAGAAGAATACACTCATTTCATTTAAGTAACACACCCATATGTGAATTATGAAAGACATATTTGTTCCTAAAAGAATATGAATCACATCATATATTTTTAAATATATTAACGGCTATATAACGTTATAAAAAATCTTACTCTCTTTCACAACGCTGTGTCGCCTCCCTACTTTTGGGAAATTCCGATTACTTTTTCTGTTTCTGACAAGGAACAGGTTCATACATGTCATTACATCAAACATATATTTTCAAATATTTGAACTTGTGTTCATTTTTCTTAATTTCATTCATCTTGGGGAAGTCTCAAATTAGAGACAAAACGTTGATGAACACATAACTTAGTTTGTTCCTTTTTTAGTTCTTTATTTTGTCGGAAGCCTATTTCTAATATGCTCAGCATACATACATACATACATATATCGTCGTCGGCCAATTTCTCGTATCCGAGAATTTCAGTTTCCTCTTCCCTCAGTGTTTGGATCGCCGATGGCTTCTCAGACCAATCCGAACGTGGAATTTGCGTGGGCAGAGAAGGCAGGGGGCGTTGTTGTTCAACAGGATTTTTTTCTTGCCTGCCTCTTGATCTCCACCAGTCTTCTACTTTCTGCCTCGTATCCTTTGGTACCATGTATGATGGATTGGCGCCACAGGCACCGACCTGAGATATTGTTTCCCAGATGTGAAGATCAAATCCGGGGTTTTTTAGGGTGGATTTGAGTTGGTTCTTATATCGCAGTAGAGAGCGGTCGATAGGTCTTTTTCCTGTGGCTAGCTCCGAGTACAAGGTTTGTCGAGGAAGCCTGTTTTCATCCATTCTGAGGATGTGCCTCATGGTGGTGGCCTCAATACTGCAGCTGTTTGCTCTCTCAAGAACGCTTGTGTTGGTTACAGTCATATCATTTGATGTTCAGTATAGCTCGACGTTATTGTCGGTGGTATTTTCGAGTTTTATGAGATCACTTTGGTATATAGTTCAGGTCTCACACCCATACAGAAGCGTAGGTATAACAATTGCGTGGTATACCATGAGTATAGTTTTTTAAAAAAGATGTTTATTATTGAAGACGCGCTCCGTCAGTTTACTGAAAGTTCCATACGCGAGGCCAATTCGGTGTTCTATTTCATTATATATATATATATATATATATATATATATATATATATATATATATATATGAAACATTTCATCCACTCTAGGACTCTTCAGGCTTATGCACCTGGATGAAACGCGGAATACTCAGTGTAAGTCCATCGCTATATATATTTTATAACTTACTAACTAGCTCTACCTACGTATTGATCACTTTTGAAGTAAATACTTTAAGTTTACGCATAAATTTATACTTTCGTATATTAATTTTATGTAAATGAAGTAGTAAATAGGGATGGTATAATAAATTGGTGGGTGTGCATTCGCGCCTGGCCTCCAAAGAATAGAAATAGGTACATACTTTAATAAATACTTTTCATATCTATCTGCGTAAGTATACTTTGATAATAATGTTTCAGTTTGAAGAAATATGGTATAATAAAATTATGGGGTGTTCGTTCGCGCCTGACCTCCATAGAATGGAAATATGTCACAAAGTTTAACAAGGTTTTTTTTAATATAGATCCACAGAATATTGTGATAAGTGTTTCAGTGTGAACAGGTATGGTATAATAAATTATGTGGCTTATCTATTTTATTTTTACTTTCATCATATTTTGCTTTGGTTTTGATACCCCCAAATTCGAACCTATCTTTTTACAACCCTTCCTTTCATTACCTATCATACTTCCATAAATCAGAGTCCATTTTCTGTAGGCTGGTTTTAAACCCAATCAACGACGGGTACTTTTGCTAGTATATATATATATATATATATATATATATATATATATATATATATATATATATATAGGTAGATAGATATATATATATAGATATGTATATATAGATATATGTATATATATACACGCCATATATATGACTGTGAATTCAAGTTATATATATATATATGTATATATATATACATATATATGATATACATAATACAACACACATACACTATATATATATATGTATATATATACATATATATGATATACATAATACAACACACATACACTATATATATATATATATATTATGTATGGTATATATTCATAATATATACATATCTATGCACACATATTTATATACATATATATATATATGTATGTATATATATATATATATATATATATATACTAGCAAAGATACCCGCGCATCGCCAGAGACTTTTCTGCACACTTGGGTACGCGATTCGTGAGTACCTTTCCAGTAAGTGGATGTTGTAAGAGGGAAGTAAATTTCAACTTATCTAACACATTGAATACTGAAAACATACCACAATCAGATCATTTCAGTTTTCCATCATATCCCTTTGTAGAACTTTGAAGAGCCTCATGGTAAACTACATTTTAGCTTCTTTTATTTGGAGCCAGAATGTAGAGTTTTTCTGAACTCCCTGTCCGACTGATGGAGACGTAGAACATACCGTGACTTAAGCAGTCTGATGTCAGGTCTACGCCAATGGTTTTAAACGTCTGGCCTTCTCTTTTATTTATGCTCATTGCAAAACACACCTTCACAGGAAACATTTCTAGATAGTATAATTACAACAACGTCCCAATATCCCACGGCCGCCGTTGACATTACCTCCCCCGCCCCAATATAAACAAAATGTTTTTTTTTGGGGGGGGGGTCAACGTGTGGATGCTAATGTTAGGTTAAATTTTCATAGAAAAGTGATCCCTGCACTTTATTGACACTAACATCTCTTCCAAAAGTCCAAGGGTCCAGGAGTTCATACCATGCAAACGGTAAATTTTTTTGGCTCGTTTGGCTCTTTTTTATATCTTTTAGTAAATGCACGGGCGGAAATCTTGCTTGCCAAACTGTTGTGATTATGTTGGGTAATAAATGTCTTCAAATATGAATAACTACTCTTTTGCGCAAGAAATAAATGCAACATTCATTCTCAGAGTCCCCCAAAACATATAAAAGTCGATAATTCAAAGGTGAATGCCGAGGCGTCGATAAACTAAAAAAATACCGATTTATGATAATAATTATAACATAGGGATGTATGTGATATCATATATAGTAAAAAAATATATTTTTTATATTAAATCTATATAATTATAAGATTCAAATGACCTTGTAACGGGTATTGTAACCCAAGATCCGGTTTACCACTTCCGGTTGCGTATGCGTACATAAACATAACCCCATAACAGCGTAAACAAATAAATATAAATCGCTACTTTTGCAGAACTTGACCTGCGCACTTAAATATTAAAGCTGTTATTTAGAAATTATTATTTAACATGGGAAGGGTGGGGATGTTTGGCAACTATTCTGTATTACAACTATACTGTCACAATTTTCTTACAAATAAATCAACTTTAACCCGTTGACAACGTATTGTTTTACTGTGTACGTTTTCAGCGTTCCAATTGTTTTTCTTTTCACGTTTAAATTATCCAAATAAAATATTGTTAATACTTTCTGCATTTTTTTACATCGTTCATTTCCGTATTATCTTGTTTTTTAGAGTTCACTCTCTGCATGATTACAAAAATGTTACTTAAAAATTAAGAAAAAGTGAAAAAAAATTACCTCCGAATTAAAAATAAAAATAATAATTCAACTTAGAAGAATATTTCGAAATGAAAACAAATCTATTATAGAAAATATTTAATAACGTACTCAAAGAATTAAACTATTACAGTTATTCCACTTGGTTTTCTGGTTTGAAAATGAAAAGATTTCAGATTTGCGATAATAATAAGTAAATTTAAGTTAAATAAAATATAAATTGACATAAAAATAAACTAAATAATTACATTTAAAATTATATTTTTAAATAGTACAGTATTAACCCTCGTTAATACTGTTATGTCGAACAAGTAATATAATCGAGCTAATTATTTAAAATAATTTAATTTAATGTGATATGCTAATAACCATAACTCAGTCGATGTATATGTGATGTGAAGAATTCTATATCTAGAAGTTACACATAAAGATAAATGTCTCCTTTGACAGAAGTATCCTACAATGGGCATTAGTATTTCTTGACCAGGAGAGATGTACGCACACTATAGACCCTTTATATTTCTTTGATCATAGGGAGTTATACACACAGACAAACACACACACGAACGCTATTACTTTATATATATATATATATATATATATATATATATATATATATATCGCCTATCTAGTATATTAACACTTTATACATTTGCAAAAAATGAATATACAATCCAGAAAGTATATTTTTAGAATCGTGTATCCTTTTCCTTTTAATTATAGATTTTGCAGTAAGAATGCATTTCTCTTTGAACTCTATTCATTGCTTCTCGAACATTTAGCACTATTTTCTCCAATGAATTTTCATATAATCATTCGATGTTTTCATGAAGATAATTGCTGGAATATTTCTTTTTATATATTCCAATTTAACATTTCAATTAAAACGAATCGAACAGGGCTGTTTAAAATGTACCGATCAAACAATGATTGATCATTCACTTACGCTTGAATTTCAGAGATAGTAGAAAGATATCGCTTACTAATTATTTAACAGTTATTGCTAGGGAATAATCATGCAACCTGGATTCTATCCGTATGAAATATATTTTACTAAGAATGTGGTCATTTTCGGGTAGTATTTATTATGTTCAAATGAAATAAGTGATTATTAAGAATAAGGCTAATTAACACAATATTTGAATGAATATTAAACACTATCAGTAGTCTAGAGTAAAAATCTTCAAGCAAATACTACAGAGCTAGCAGGAAGACCCGACGTTATCCAAATTAAATAAAAATGAACAAATATTGCACGTTTCCAAGTTTTGTTGTCATCAAAATCGGTGAAATCGTTCATTTTTCAATCAGGTCAATTGATTGCCTATTCAAATTTGAGACACTCAATGGACCAGGAGGAAGCCTCACATGCCTCCATACAGTGACTTAGTACGCAATATAGTTTATTATCCATCGAGAACTCAGCGTTGGTTTTATAAAGTTATCTTTATACAATGATTCACTAAAAGGCAAAGGTAAAGTGTTATGATTTAATTGTGTTCTAATTAGAAACATTAATTCCGAACGAGTTCCTGTCTCATTAAATAGTCTACTATTTATGTCATGAAATATTTTTTACATAATTACTTGAATTATAGTTGAATTTACAAACGTAAAGTATTACGGTTCAATTGTGCTCAAAATAGAACGAGGGATTTCGAACGCGTCTCTGTCTTATAAAATAATCTAGAGTTGATTTTTATAGGCTGGGCCTTTCTACTTGTGCGTTATAAAACTTCGCATCTGCATTTGTGATTTTAGACTGTATAAAAGTGTAAACTTTGATCCAAATCTGACTTTGTTTAAATCGATTTTTTTCCGATGTTTTATACATATCTGAAGCACACCTATACAATACTTACGTAACAAGACTCCAAGTTCATTAGTGTGAATTTACAAAAAAAATTGGTGTAGCGGTTTTGGAGTCCATAGAGAACGAACTCTCTCACACACAGTCTCTTTTACATGATAGTAGATTATACAACTGGCACCTGCTTTAAATAGTGTGTATAAAATTTCGAAACGCTCCAATTAAAAATAGTGCAAAAATCCATCATCTGTTTACTGTATTAAAACCTTTGCTATCTTAAAAATAAGATGCTTATACACATATAATTTGGAAACTGTTTACACTTATACAGGAAATCCTTAAACATGTTTACTTTAAATATTTCAAGATATCTAATAAAGTGTAATACAGATTTAATCTGAGTTGAACTTAGCAAACAGTTTAAGTTGACTGGCTTTTTCACTAATGAATACTAATAGAAACAAAACAAGTTATCTGAAGATATTGGTCCCCGGTATACAATGCACCAAGCAGCGAAGCCTCGTTCTCAGCGTCGAGACAACAAAAAAAATCATAAATTAATTTTTGAAGATCCAAAGTGTCAGTATATAAAATTTTCTTAAATTATTGGAGTCGACATTAAATAATCCGTAAATAGTTGACATGCTGAAAAACAAACAAATATCACTAAAGGATATATGTATCAGTTTCTGCACTAAACACTTTTTTCTAAAAAAAATATTTTCTATATTAATATAATCTGAGAAATATTTTCATATACAGCCATGGTGGTTCTTTTACATCTTAACATTACGATATATATGTGGCGTCTATTCGACTTGAAAGTGAACCAGAACTGCAGTTAAGAAACTTAAATGCCTTTTTCTGTAAATATCATTTACAAAATTTACCGGATCTTTTTATGTTATAGTGGATATTAGACAGCTATATATCGTAGAAAACATCCATTCTGTATTTCGGGGACAGTTATCGTTGATGAAATTGCAACAGTTAGGTTTTGCGGCGTTAAATCGCAAAGACTGCTCCGACAGCAATCACAATTAAGAAAAAAACTGTCAACCCAGAAGCTGTATTGGGCCATGTATCACGTGCATGTAGTTCAATTGTTAATAATCCGGACTAAAAAAGTAAGGTCTAATCTAATTTGTCCCGTGTTTTCATAAAATCTGATCGTGTATCTAACATCCTAGAGAGGACCAGAAACATCACAGATTAATGTCCGGACAGAAAATCTGTTAGATGTTACATACTCCTTTAAAATCAGCCAATTAAATTTATAAATATACCTATATCTCTCTCGCTCTCTCGCTCTCTCTCTCTCTCTCTCTCTCTTATATATATATTTTTTTTGTTTTAACAATATCAATACACCATATATATATATATTTTTTTGTTTTAACAATATCAATACACCATATATATATATATATATATATATATATATATATATATATATATATATATATTTGTTTGTTTTAACAATATCAATACACCAAGGAATTGATTGATAGCAACAAATAGTGTATGTCCTTATTAGTTACAATTGTTTCAGGACTATTCGGACAAATTCAACCCTTGTATCGTTTGAAAATTTTCACGAGAACAGACCTTAATCAGACGGATTAAATAAAAAACACTTTAGCAATGAACTATATTGAATATATTTCCCTCATAAGGAACAACATGAGAAACTATATTACCTACATCTCATCTTTCCAAAGTTTATCAAAGTATTCCTTGATGTGTTGATTTTGTTAAAACAATATATAAATGCTTAATTATGAAATATGGTAATTTTTAAGTTTACAGGTTAAGTAATCTAAATTTGACATAAAATTTAATGGTATATGAACGGTTACCGTATTTTCAATTATATAAACTCAATAAAATTCGATATACTATAGATAAGACTATATATATATATATATATATATATATATATATATATATATATATATATATTTATATATATATATATAAAGTATTGGCTGAAGAGAGCTTGATATGGATATCTTAAACGGTCCTAATTATCGGGCTTGAAACCGCCGGTACCAATGACTTGTCTCATCTAACAACTTTCTGTACACAAAATACAATATATATATATATATATATATAAGTAAATTTTTGGTACAGCAAAATGGAAGGAGAAATTTCAGAGGAAACATAATTTAATTTAAATACCAAAAAACAAGAAATGGGCAGGTGAAATTAAAATTTCCTTAAGGCCTTATCGTCTGACCCTCTAAGAGGAAACGTCAGAATGATAAATTAAAAACTAAGAAAACGAATGAGGGAAGAGGGGAATTTTGGTTTCAGTTGGAAGAACAGTGAAAAAAAAAATTCTCACTGTTCAGGTGGTTTTAAATCAATGAATATCTCCAACTGATGTTTCAGAATCTTTTGTCTACACAGGCTAGGTCGAGAGTTGTTAATAACTAACGCCTCAATGATATTGAGATGATAGTTCGACCTAGCACTGTATAAAACAGAAAACCACCCATCGGAATATTGATCGGCACACCTATTTATACTCAACAGGTGATTGCCAATGGCGGACTCATGAGCTTGGGAATGCCCGGATGTTCTCGAAACCTGGTGTAGTCGAATATCCCGAGGGATATGTTGGGATATTCTCATTTCTAATCTTTGGGATGTTTTGCCAACGTAGTCAGCTCCACACTGACAAACGAATTTATAAACAACAGAGTTCTTTTGAATGGTTGGCAAAACATCTTTACGAAAAGAAGAGAAAAAGGTTCGAGTTGTGTAAACTACTCTAAGCATAGTAGCTGGAAAACAACGTTGAGTAGCAGAAGAAATCCTTTTAACAATATGAAGGCCATCAGGACCCAACCATGGTAATTTTAGATAAATGGGACAAATCTTGGACGATAAAAGTAAATTTCTCCGTTTGGGTGATTTAAGCCATGATGATACTTTTCGTATGGAAATAAAAATCCAGAAAAGATTTCTCCAACTTCATAAAAGCGGATTTATTTCTAAGGAGATTTATGATAGAATCCGACCCATCGGTTCTCAAAGGCCTAGAATGTACGGTTTACCAAAGGTCCATAAACCCAACATTCCTTTGCGACCCATTTTATCTATGCTGGGTTCTGCACAACACGAGCTTGGTAAATGGCTGGTTGATCTTCTTAAACCTGTGCTTTCTTTTTATTCGGTCCATTGTATCTCTGATTCTTTTCAATTCGTATCTCAGATACAAAAATTACCTTTATCTAAAAATACCGAGTTCTTGGCTTCCTTTGACATTAATAGTCTTTTTACTAATATACCTTTGGATGAAACCATTGGTATTTGTGCTGACTATTTATACCGTGGCCCCTTAAAATCTCCACAATTTCCTGAACGAATTTTCGTTGAACTGATGGAACTTGCTACTAAATCAGTCTCCTTTAGTTTCAACAACATTATGTACCGTCAAATTGATGGGATATCTATGGGTAGCCCTCTTGGTCCTTCGTTAGCCAACATTTTCGTTGGATTTTTGAAAAACGAATTATTTTCCAAAATTACTAAGCCAGCATTCTACACACGCTACGTTGATGATACTTTTGCATGCTTTCCCTCTCGGAACGAAGCTGAACAGTTTCTTCGTCTTCTTTGCAACCTGCATCCATCTTTACAATTTACTATGGAGGTTGAAGACTGTAGCTCCCTCCCATTCCTCGACGTTCGTGTTTCTAAAGTTGGTACTACGTTTGAGACCTCTGTTTATAGAAAACCTACATTTACAGGGCTCTATCTTAATTGGTTTTCTTTTGCCCCTCAGTCTAGAAAAATAAACCTCATTAGCGCTCTTACGCATCGTGCACTTATGATTTGTTCACCAAACCGTCTTGATACGGAACTTGGTGAAATCATAAATATTTTTCTTAATAATGGATATCCCATTAATATAATAAAATCTACTATTGAACGTAAAATTACTACATTTAATAGTGGTAAACATATTGGTCCATCACGTTGTCCCATTTATCTAAAATTACCATGGTTGGGTCCTGATGGCCTTCATATTGTTAAAATGATATCTTCTGCTACTCAACGTTGTTTTCCAGCTACTATGCTTAGAGTAGTTTACACAACTCGAACCTTTTTCTCTTCTTTTCGTAAAGATGTTTTGCCAACCATTCAAAAGAACTCTGTTGTTTATAAATTCGTTTGTCAGTGTGGAGCTGACTACGTTGGCAAAACATCCCAAAGATTAGAAATGAGAATATCCCAACATATCCCTCGGGATATTCGACTACACCAGGTTTCGAGAACATCCGGGCATTCCCAAGCTCATGAGTCCGCCATTGGCAATCACCTGTTGAGTATAAATAGGTGTGCCGATCAATATTCCGATGGGTGGTTTTCTGTTTTATACAGTGCTAGGTCGAACTATCATCTCAATATCATTGAGGCGTTAGTTATTAACAACTCTCGACCTAGCCTGTGTAGACAAAAGATTCTGAAACATCAGTTGGAGATATTCATTGATTTAAAACCACCTGAACAGTGAGAATTTTTTTTTTCACTGTTCTTCCAACTGAAACCAAAATTCCCCTCTTCCCTCATTCGTTTTCTTAGTTTTTAATTTATCATTCTGACGTTTCCTCTTAGAGGGTCAGACGATAAGGCCTTAAGGAAATTTTAATTTCACCTGCCCATTTCTTGTTTTTTGGTATTTAAATTAAATTATGTTTCCTCTGAAATATATATATATATATATATATATATATATATATATATATAATTATCCAGAGATTGCTAATTGACAGTTCATCAGTTAGGATACACGTAAAGCCATTCGAAACTAACTCACAAATTGTTGGACTTTGGTTCTACTCTAGTAGATTCAGCGAACGTAATACTGAACCTACATTAATATATGTATATGTATATATATATACATATATATATATATATATATATATATGTCAAAGTGGTGTTTGTATATGATTTCTGGGGGGTACAGAATTTAAATATTGCAATCATGAAGGGAAGACTTCTATAATTCATGATTAAAAACCCTTTAAAATAATACAAACGGCGTGCAAGGGACAGGAGAAGAAAAAAATGGGGAGTCAGCTGACCGGTTTCGCCCTTCCTTTCTCCAATCTGTATCGAGGGCTTTTTGTTTTAAAAAAAATGGGCAAACAAAAATATGGACAATCTAGAAAAAAATCACGTTGCGTTACGTTATGTATGGGGGGTAGAAAAATGGGGAAAGTGATTAAAATAAAACAAAGTTATATTTCTCGAGAACCCTAGAGACTAATCACGCTCGAGCCTAAAATGCATTCCCCCTGTTTACGGAGGGAATGTGTTCGCAATCGAATGTGAACAGTTTTCAAGATCTTTAAATAGAATAATGAATGAGCACGACTCAAGATTGAAAATTAGTTCGTGCTAAAATTCACTGCACATAACGTGTTTTTAATAAGATGATCTGTGACCGAAAACCAGTATGTGTTAGCAAGTACGTTTGTTGCTTGGTGTGTCCCATTTCTGATTTTGATAGGTACGTGCTGTTGGCCTGTTTCATCCAATCTCAATGCTGTTATACCCACATAGTTGGCACTGCAACTACATTCAAAATTGTAAAATTACATTATTACTATGATAGGTGGTAGAACATCTTTTCGAGAGGATGGCGTTAACGTTCTTGTAGAGAAAACAACACGCACATTTGAAGTAAAATAACAATTTTTCACTGTTGAGCTGATTTGCCTTGCGAATTTCTCTCCCTAACCACGGTAAACACAGATATATTAGACATTTATTAACCGTTTAGCTTTTTGTTACAGAGAACTCCTTCCATTCTTGGATAGATATCAGTAATTATTTTAAATTCCTCATCGACTTTTGTATTTTGAGCAAATCATAAGGACACGATGTGTTAGGGTCCAAATTAAATTGATCTCACGTTTTCGGTGGCAAAATTAATCTAAGCCTGCATACCGTCCCGTAAATGTAGGTTTGCAGTATATCGATGTAAGGTAACTGGATGGTGTTTTTGTTACCAATGCATCAAGGAAAGCTATAGACGAGTTATACACCCCTTCATAAGTATACTGTAACGCGGGATATATCCTAATAAGTAGGGAGAATAAATTATTTGGCTCTGTTTGATTGTTGAAAAGGCAAAATGTGTCACCCGAAAATAGACGCAGGGTTTCATGGGTCCAGAGAGAAATTGCTTTTCATAGGAACCCACGAAAATATTATTATTGTAATGCTTTAAAACGAGTTGTAAAATATTTAAGATCCATTTCGCAATTGATGCTGTAACGATCTTTTTACAACTTTATGCTATGAAAACCTTCTCTCTGTAAACAGAAGGGAATGCCTCTTGGGTTTGACCGTAATTAGTCTCTAGGTTCTTCGAGTAATATGACGCTGCTTTATTTTAATCGCTTTTCAAAATTTTCTCCCCCCCCCCAAACACACAACGTAACGCAGCGTGACTTTGTTTTAAATTGTACATGTTTTCGATTCCTCCAAGGTTTTTAGCAGAAATCCCTCGATAGAGCTGTGAGAAAGTGAGGGCGAAACCGATCAGCTGATTCTCCCATTTTTTCTCCTCTTCTCATCTACATCCTGCTTACTTTATTCTAAAACGTTTTTATGAAAATCTTTCGTTAATGATTGCGATATATATATATATATATATATATATATATATATGGGGGAGGGGCGACTATATAAACAAAGGGGTGATACCCTCTCCCTTTAAAGCACTCAGCGAGGGAAAAAACAACACAGAATCGCTTATAAAAAAATAAATAAACAATCTTTTTATATATATATATACATATATATATATATATATAATATTGAGTAAAATGATTTATAATTTATAATTAAAATTTAAAATTAAAAATAGGTTTCAAAAGGAAGACCAATCAAAATCACGTTATTGATTTTGATTTTGAGTTTCTTTGTTCTTCCATTTGGAACCGATTTTTAATTTTTAATTTTAATCATAAATTATCAATCACTTTACTCAATATTAAAATAGCTTTAGGATATCTATGCCTATCGAGCTTAGTATATATATATATATATATATATATATATATATATATATATATATATATATACATATATATATATATATTATAGCGAGCACTGTTTTCTGTTAATTGTATTATACATTAGAATGAATTATTCTCCTTAGACTGTTGTTCTAATACCCTTAATATATATATATATATATATATATATATATATATATATATATATATATATATATATACGAGCAAACAATTAATAAAACATGTTAAAAAACACTTTAAAATGAGTTAAAAACATATTTAATCTGAAAAGGAAACAATAGATAAGTGGATAGTCCTTAATCCGCGGAGTTTCGAAGAAATACTTTCCTTCTCATCAGTGGGTAGGAATTAGCAAAATGCGGGATCGGATTTTGCATTCAAAAGTATTTGATGAAACAACAAGTAAGTCAAAGATCTTACTTGAAAACAAAAAAAAAGTGAAGCAGAGGGAATATGATGAAGAAAAAGGTGATTACACATGAATGGATAGTCTGGTGGAAGATAAATAATCCAGTGACGGTAAAATCCAAATATATAACTTCAAGAAAGTTGATTGAATTTCCATTTGCGCAAGTAAAATTCAAGGAAATCCCGTAATTGGAAGAAGATGGTCCATAATAATCAAAAGGGAGAAATCCATGGAATAATTCAGAAAAATGTGTACAAGGAAAAAAGGAAAAAATTCCAATAATATTAATAAAAGAAAAAAAAAGAGAAATATATATACATATATATATATATATATATATATACATATATATATATATAGTTATAATGAAACTAAATGCACGTACAATGAATCTGCATGCAAACGATGAGACCAATACCATTTTCTCCCTTTCCAAATAAATTATACCGCAAGCAATTCAACCTAATTTAAAGTTTTTGATCATTCAACTTCTCAACAGAAGCAAAAGCTCAACTTTCTCACACCATATGAGAAAATGGAATTTGCCTTCCGATGTATTAGAAACAAGTTTACATCTAGTGTTTCTTAATTCGTAGGTAAGTGATAATTTACAATGTTATAACTTTTTTTATTTTTCATTACTCTTTTTTCATTTTCTTTTCTTCAAGTGAGAGCGCGTACAGCACCTGGAAGTCCCAAATGATCACCCATTTAGTAGTGAGTAGGTTCAACATAGCAGCATTGTTTCCAGTCGTCCTGGACTTCTCCTAGTCACTGGACTCAAACAGTGCCGATTCAGGAGAGGTGTGGTTGGGATTGTCCCACCCTTGCCTCACAATTACACGCGCAGCTGCCCCTCCAATGGGTATCCTTTTTCTTTCGAGACTGAACGGAGGCATTGTATATATATATATATATATATATATATATATATATATATATATATATATATATATATATATATATATATATAAATGCTGTATATAATTTTTTGGGGGGAAGTTTATACTATACTAGCGGAACCTGTTAAAATTCCACAGTGCCATCTTTCATGTGTAATATATTTCTCCTGTGCATTCTGTGGGTATTCAGCGTGAATGTTGACTCCGCGATATTATTGTAGTCCTTTTGTTAGAACTGTACTAGTAGTTATCTAAATAATTTGTGTTAATGTTGTGCTAGAATATATCTGATTATTACGGATTATCTCTAATATAGTAATAAGCGTCTGTGAAATGTTTCCATTGCATGGGCGCCCTACGCTAAAGGAAACCCCACGATATCATTATAGCATCTGTAGACAGAACAAATACTACACTTTAATCCTAGCAAGAAAACAAAGAATGTAGGTTTTAGTTTCACGTACGGCTCAAAAGCAACATCATTTGTTTATTTCATTTTTTTACATTGCGTCTTTGGTGATCGGGAGATCCTATTTATTAAAAAGGCCGATAGAAAGTGATGGCATACTACGAACATTATATTAGCGTATTTATATACTGATTTAATGTTCGCAGTATGTTATCATTAGGGCTATGACAACAGAATATTCATTTCAATGTTTTGACTCTCAGCTTTATATCCGACACAGCAACAGTTAATCACACAATAACCACATCACTCTGTATAAAAGCATTCGAGAAAAGATTATGCTGTTGGCACAGTCGTGGTGATAACTTTGTATCCTACTTTTTAATAAATAGGATCATCGAATACTTTATAATCTGGAAACCGTGGTACACACATACGCACGTTAAAGGTATAAATATGTAAATTATTTATGGAAATATGAAGTTTAGAAATGATTAATTTGTATAAGATTAATAGGCCTGATAAATGCAGCTAATCGACTGGTTAAAGTATCGAATTATCTCTTAAGTTCTAAACACATTTTATTAAAATGGCATTTAGTGTTTGCCTAAAACCTGATTGTTACTTTATTTCTTTGTTATTTTGAATGAGTTCAATTGTTGTATATTTGCATCAGTAAGCTAGCACGGTGAATTTTAATATAAATTTATGTTTTTTTCCGGTTTGCTAAGTGCTTATGTGATTAGAGTATAATTTTATGAATTTCTAATTGAAAAACGAATTGCTGTGCTTATGTATAAAAAGATCATCTATTTTATTTTAATTATATATATATATGTGTGTGTGTGTGTATGTATATATATGTGTGTGTGTGTGTATATATATATATGTGTGTGTGTATCTTTATCCAGTTTAATAAATACGACAAATATGATTAAATATATGTAGGCTAATTAAAACTGCTTCCTCATAAGATGTGTATGAATGTATTTAATGCATGTTGAATAGTGTGTGTATGTGATACGTTTACTTGTGTCTAGAAGTGCATAAATCGTAAGTTGGTTTGAAATGCCAGCAGAAGTAAGTGTGCAAAAGAGGGATTAAAATGCCTCACACAATAAATGCAAGTTATTCGAACGTGCGTCTAAATGTGCTGGGTTAGGAAGTGGGTTATCTAGCTGGAAGAAGAGTTAATGGCATGCTTAATGTGGTTATCTTTTCTGTGCTGTCTTGTGGATAATTATAATTTGTAATAAATTGAAACTCTTTAGATGTATTAACGTCGGAACGTTGGTTGAATAAAGTTTACTTTTCCTACTGTTTGTAGTATGTTTTATTTATAAAAGCTCTATTTAGGTCTCTGTGACTTTTAAAAACATTGATTCTTTATATGTGTATATGTCCGTCAAGTTGAGGCTGCCATTTTGGAAGATCGGCGCATTACTATTCGCCAAATAGCCCAAGATGTCAAGATTAGTACAGGGTCTGTGGAAACTATCATTCATGACCATTTGCATATGCATGAGGTGTCTGCCAGATGGATTCTCAGGTTGCTCACACCATTCCAGAAGCGAGAACGCGTCGAGTGCTCGAGGATGAATTTGGAGATGTGCCAAGAAGATGAGTGAAAGACTTCCAAAAGACTGATTACACAGAATGAAACCTGGGTCTATCACTATGATCCAGAGACCAAAGCCCAATCAATGCAGTGGAAGCACTTGGGCTCACCACCTCCAAAGAAGGCAAGGGTGCAGCCCTCCGCTGGCAAGGTCATGCTCACAGTCTTCTGGGACCTGGACGAAGTAGTGATGACAGATTTCCTGGCAAAGGGTACCGCAATTACAGGAGCCTATTATGCTTCACTTTTGAGGAAATTAAGGGAAGCTATCAAAATCAAACGGCGGAGCAAGATTAGCAAAGGTATCCTCCCCCTGCAGGACAACGCTCCGGTGCACAACACGCATGTAACCAGATCAGAAGCACGGGTGTGTGGCCATGAAATCCTCTCCATCCTCCCTACTCTCCTGACTTTCCATCCTCTGACTTTCACCTCTTCCCAACCATCGAGTTGTTTTTGAAAGGCAAGCGTTTCCCAGATGATGCAGCCTTGATTTCTGAAGTCACGTCGTGGTTGGAGGATCAACCTGGGGTGTTCTACAAAAACGGTATCCAGAGCTGCATAAAACGATGGGAGAAATGCATAACTCTGGGTGGTTCCTATGTAGAGAAAGACTAATAACTGTGCCAAGTTTTGTTGCTCTACTACTATGGGAAGGGGATCAGGGACATTACTTATTTCACGCCCCTCGTATATGTAAATGTATGCATATGTATATATATATATATGAATATATGTATATATATGCATATATGTATGCATTTATGTATATATGTATGTAGTATGCATATGTATATATGCATATATATATATATGCATGTATATATTTGTATGCCTATGTATATACATTTATATATTCTGTGTGTATATATATATGTATGTATATATATGCATATTTGTATATGTATGTATATATGTCTATATGTACATATATGCATATGTATATATATGTGTATATATATATACGTATATATGTATACGTGTATATATCTATCTTTACATGCATTTACTTAAAAATATCTAAACATCCTTAGAAATTTATGCTGACCAATCATCGTTTCTTTACATTTTATTAATCGTCGAGTCCTGATGATACATGGCGAATGTTGGTTGATCCCCTTAGATACCTTGCAATAATTTGATAGTTTTATTTATATAAAAACTCTACTCTAATATTCAGCATTTTTTGGAGAAATATTAATGCTTAGTTTATCTGCCAAATATTTCTGAATGTAATTAATCAATGAATGCACACGTATATTTTTCATACGTATGAGTGTGTGTGTGGGGGGTGTAGAAGGGCAGTTCATTTCTTTATTTTTTTTTCAAATTCATTACGGCGGATTGCAAAATGCATTCTTATGCTGACAAAACATGCATTTATGACTTGAAAGTTGTACCTCTCTATCGCATATATTGACGGTGTGAAAGTCTAAGAAGCCAACCCTGTCATGGATCTGCGTCAGAAGCAGACATACGTCATTGAAATTCCGGCAGAAGTACATGGTTATTATGTAGAAGAAACATGTTGGTGCACAAAAGGTCGGTCGTTTTAATGGTAATACTTGCGTTTTCGTTGATTCGTCAGCTTTTTGGTTTAAAAAGTAGGAAACTTTATTTTTCCAACAATCCTCGGATATATGTCTGAGTAAGCGTGTATGCAGATATATAACATTTTTGTTAAGTAAGCCGATCTGAGGAAAAGTATCTATACATTTCATAGACAAAACGTATTCAAACCCAAATTTACATAATCAGAGATGTAAGACATTTTTAAAGACTTTGTTCAGAAACAATAAATAGCTTTGTGACGGTTAGTATAATACGTGAATTCCATTAAGTGAACAGGTACAACAGGTTTATTGGATGATAAACGAGGCCTGAAATTATACTTCTCTGATAGATTATTAATCCATAACTAAATAATGTTATTATCAGTTTACGAATGATATGCACGTATTCCCTTTAATTATTGATTTTTTTCTTATTAAACTTTTACGCAGTTTAATTTTTAATATATTCACAACGGATCTTGAAATTCAAGACGATTTTGTTTTTCATTGCGATTAAAAATCCATGTCAGACTGTAATGAAACCGGTTCCTCAGATAATGTATTTTTTTAAATCGAAATAAAGTTTCAATATTTTCATTTGAAAGAAAAAAGTTAGTCGATTAAAAATCTATCGATCAAATAATGATCGATTCGTTGTGCAGACTAAAATATCTCAGAAAGAGAAAAAATATGTCGATTTCAAATTAGTTAATAATGATCCGCTTAGATTGCGTTAAGTAAAAAAAAAAAAATTAAAATATGCATAATATGTTTACGGGTACAATACTGGTATCCATTTCAACAATATTTTTTTCTGTAAAAAGGGTTTTTTAATTTTTTTTTTTTTTAATTTGTAGACGAACTCAGGAGACATTTGATCACAACCACTAATAGAAATAAAGATACTTTAGTTTGCAAATTTATAAACTATGATATATGCATATATATATATATATATATATATATATATATATATATATATATATGATATATACACATATATATATATGATATATACACACATATATATATGATATATATATGATATATACACACATATATTTGATATATATATGATATACACACACATATATATATGATATATATAGTATATACACACATATATATATATATATGATATATATATGATATATACACACATATATATATATATGATATATATATAATATATACACACATATATATGATATATATATATGATATATACACACATATATATATGATATATATATGATATATACACACATATATATATGATACATACATATATATGATATATACACACATATATATATATATATATGATATATACATATATATATGATATATACACACATATATACATGATATATACATATATATAATATATATATGATATATACATATATATACATATGATATATACACACACATATATATGATATATATACATATATATATGATATATACACACACATATATATATGATATATACACACATATATATGATATATACACATATATATATGATATATACATATATATATATGATATATACATATATATATGATATATACACATATATATGATATATACATATATATATGATATATACATATATATATGATATATACACACATATATATATATGATATATACATATATATATGATATATGAACATATATATATGATATATACACACATATATATATACACACATATATGATATATACACATATATATATGATATATACACATACATATGTGATATATACACACATATATATATATGATATATACATACACATATATATGTGTGATATATACACATATATATACATGATATATACACATATACATGATATATATATATCATATATGATATATACACCTATGTATGATATATACACTCATATATATGATATATACATATATATATATATATATATGATATATACATATATATATTATATATATAAAGGATATGGTATATACATATTTTTTATTTTTTATTTTTTTTTTACATTTTCACCCCAAACAAGGCTCATTGCCACTTTGGTGTAGGGGGCTACTATCAGGGGAAACAACTACTGGGGTACTATGTAGGGATTTGGGCAGCAAGATGTTGGTTCACGTTGCACTTGAACTTCTGCATGTCAGTACAGTTGTGGAAGTAGTGACCTGGAATGGAATTCCAAAGTCTAGCGGTTCTGGGGAAGAAACTACCGGAATAGAAAGATCTTTTACATCTAGGGATCTCTACAGTGTGGGGGTGGGATTTAGCAGCTTGTCGGGTCTGTCGAGGGTGTTCACCTCGTGGGGGCACAAGTGCTTTCAGTTCATCAGAGCATTCACCATTAAAATACTTGTAGAACAGGCAGAGGGATGCAACGTTTCGTCGATGGGACAGAGGCTGAAGATTAGATGCCAGTTTAGTGCCTATCAGATTGGCGACTCTTTTTTTAACCTTGTCTAGGAGCGAGAGACTAGTAGCCGATGCACCAGCCCAAATATGACAGCAATACTCCATACATGGGCGAATGGTTGCCTTATAGAGGTACAAGATACTTTCGTGTGTTAGTAGTTTTCTAGCACGGTAGAGAGAGCCCACCTTCCTTGCAGCAGCCCTGGCAATGCCCTCGATGTAATTGTTCCAACTCATGTTTCCTGTGAACGTTAGGCCAAGGAGCTTGAAAGACGTACTCTCAGATAAAGAGTCGTTGGGCATTTGCTATAGGTTGTAGAGAAGGTTTCTTGTAATTATTGAATGAAACCAGTTTAGTCTTGGCGGCATTGAACATGACCATCCATTTTTGTCCCCATGCCACTACTGATTGGAGGTCATCCTCTAGTGTTTCTGCCATTACTTTAGATATACGTTCATTTGTCTTCCTGTTGTGCCGGCTATGTATACATATGATGTATACATATATGTATATATATGATATATACATATATATGCATATATATATTTATATATATGATATATACATATATATATCATATATATGTGATATATATATCATATTTATATGATATATATTTGATATATATATATATATGATATATGCATATATATGATATATACATATATATATATTTATATATATATATTTGTATATATATATGTATATATATATAACTATTTCATTTATTCACATAAATTTACTATACGAAAGTATAGATTTATGCGTAAACTTTAAGTATTTACTTCAAAAGTGCTCAATACGTAGGTAGATCTAGTTAGTAATTTATAAAATATATATGGCGATTAAGCTATACTGAATATTCTGCGTTTTATCCAACTATAGGATTCGTCAGGCTTATGCGCGAATTCTGTCGTTGCTTCTTGTTTTTATACATGTTGAGGATTACTAGTTGGCCACTCAGCTTTCTAGTATCCACCGCGCCCCTTCCTACCAGCCAATGGGCATGCATTTTATCAAACAAAGGATCTGTTTTAGAGCTAGGTTAGTGGTTTTAGGTGGCCGTTCTGCTTCTTTTTTTTTTACTTGGAAGTATTCACTCACAAGCGCCCGATGGACACTCGAGGTTAAGGTTGAATAAATAGTTTAGTAATTGTTAATAAGGTAAACTAGGTGGAATGTGATTATTTATAGGGTCAGTCCAATGAAGAATTTGTTTAGATTGAATTTCAATTCTTCCATGTTGTATTCAACCGGGAAGCAAAACAGCAGATCAATGTTCCACCAGCGGGAATTCTGTGAAATAAGCTTGGTTCATGGAATCTACGTTTAGATGTTGGTACAGATAGAGAGTTGGGAAACTCGTCTATAGTCGGGTGGCTTTTGCGAAGGTTTGGCAATACAGTAATAATTTTTAAATAATACGAATGTATATGATGCTCTTTAATGATATCTAATACATTGTGATATACAAATTAATATATTAAAGAAAATAATTTTGATTCAAGTAAAAGCAGTTCTTCTTTTTTTCTTTTTAAAGGAATATTTATGTGTAAGAGTTTAATTTAAAAGAATAAAATATTGTCGGTTAAAAATCTATTAATCAATCGATTATTGATTGGTTCGTCAGTCTGGAATCTCTCAGACCAAAAGCAAAACAAATTATTTAATAGTAATTTGTAAAAAAAAAAAAGAAGAAAATATCTCGCCAAATGGATTCCATTTGCGCTGAATGAAAGATCTAAAAATGCACGCACTATGTTTAAATCGGAAGTTGATCTATTTCTGTGTGGTGTTATTTTCTTATCTAAAAATGGATGTGCTGGTGCTAATAAGAAAAGTAAGGAACAAGCTAATAGTATGAAAATATACGGTGGAAGATGGAAATGGATAATACTGTATCAGAATGGTTTCTTAACCGTATTTTGTGTCGTTAAAATATGAATGTGTAACTGAAATCGATTACAGAAATTTGTCATGATATCCACATTTTTAATTCAGATCTTTATGATATCATTTATCAGCAATTCATTCATTTTTCTTAATTGATGAGTTATTAGTTATAAAGTTCAAAATCCCACTTGTTGTATTGGTTTTTGTTCGGTCGATGGTGAGATAAACACCTTGAGCATTGCAGACCATGGTTTGATCTTGGCTGGATTTGATTATTTGAGCGACAGTTCAACTATATTAGAAAAGTGAAAGATTCTCTAAAACACCGAGAGAATATTTAAAAATAGCTTTTTGTAATTCTAGACTAGCACTTCGTTCTTCAGTCGAGGATTTTTGGATTTAGCAGTTTCGTTTTCAAATCCTACGTTATTATATTATTGTTGAGTTATCTCATTACATAATCGTTACAAAACTTCTTATCGAATCACTTGTAAAAACCTACTTGTAAAGAACGTCTATATTTTTTGAAATATACGAGAGCAGTTCCAAAATTAAAGCTTATTTTCTTAACTCAAAAAGTTGAAATTCTGCGAAGATGGGAGTAGTAGTATTAAAACAAACAGACTTTTGTGTTACGTGATTCTTATTAAAAGAACTGATGTTATTTTTTGTTGTTAATATTTGTGAGAGTCTTAGAGACAGTCTTAGTGGGAGATTAGAGTCTTAGAGTGATATTTAGAGACAGAGTACATATAAAGAGAGAGGCAGTTCTGTATATATATATAATGGACAGTGTACATGTTACTACAAGAGAACCAATTCGATGAGAGGAGATTTATGAATATCTTGATAGATAGACCGAGAGATAGTGCGTTTGACATTTACGTTTGACAGCTGTGCATATAATATAAACACGTTACCTTTCTCGTGGTAATCATGAACACCGAAGACGCAGATACACAAAGATGATGACGTCCTTTATTTCATGACCGGTCCATGATTTTGCTTGAGGAATTCAAAGTTTCTTTACATGGTTATTTCTAAAACCGTCTCACTTTTAAGGGTGTCTTGATTCTAATGGAGAATCGGTCTGAACCTCCCCGCTTCTCTCCGAATCTTCTCCCAGACTCCCAGACTGCATCTAAAAAACTCTACCTATATTGAGAACTCGTCACGTCCTCGCATGATTAAACATGTGCTAATCAAACACGTTGGATGACATGCGTCACGTTGCCAAACTTGGCATGACCCCGAGTTCAGTAACCTATTTTTCAAATAACATTTTTACTAAATATGTTTACAATTTCAATTGACGATTAAATTCCTTAACAGAAACAAATTTCATTTTTACATTCCTTTTCCATATATAGATATGTAAGCTAAACAATTGCAATTCCTTCTTTCCATAAGATTCTGTATTCATTTTTACTTATGATTGGAATTTTAAATTCCAAATCTAGCTTCGCAAGTTCGAATCCTTGATTATCCTATTTCATATTTACATTTAACTAATTCCCTATATATTTTACTTACATGAAAAGGGGACATCCCTTTTATCATGTACCATTTGTTTTCCATATTTTTTTCTTTTACATACGCGCAATCCTTTGTGCTTCATAATTCAGGTTTTTATGTAGTAACCACCATCCTCAGTGCACATTTGCCAGGGATTTAATGGCGCATCTCTGCTTCTGGCGCACGTCAATGACAAGGGTATTTTCTTAAAGTCGAAAACCGTCAATAATTGGAACAGTGAGAAGGAACATTCAGTTAAAAGAATGCATAACTTCACTCATCATAACAATACAATTTGCAATCTCCTATGATTCATTCGAGCGAAAAAAAAAACATAAGAGGCATGCCTCTCGTATTTTATCCTGATTCTTTAAACAACTGTAAAAACTGACTTCATTAAAATATGGAATTCAGTCTGTTGAAAGGGAATGCATCCTGGAATGGTGTTTCGGTATATTGTCTTCAATTACATTGCTCAAGTGTGAAAGAAACATATCATTAAGCGGCGGGATTCGTTTCGAAACTAATTTGAGAATTTAGAGATCTACTAGAAGGACTCCCGGTATTGACTAATCGTAAAATACACTTAAATATGATATTTTGGTTAATGCAGATTTCGTATTTAATAGTATATTATATTGCATTCATTATATAATAATGATTTAAAAAGTTAAAAAAAAATACTCGTGCACCATCACTGAGAATCGAAACCAAAACGTCTAGCTTACGATTTATTATTGCCTCTGACGCTAATGATTGAGTTATGAAGACATGTTTGCTGCAAGACTAAAAATTAAAGCATGAAAAAATATCCGCTATTTAATACATGCCTATCCGTAAATCCGGCCTACAATCTTCACCGGGCAAATTCTATTTCTTTAATTGTCACGCTTTTGTACCGATTTTCCCGGGCTAAAACCCAAATATAAAGTTTCGCATGGGTTTCCAAAGTTTCATGTCTGTAGACCATAAACTCTAGGAGTTTGGTGGGCGCATTTGTTAAAACAAAAATATAAACGTAATATTTTAATATATTAGTTTGGTGAAAAAATAATGTCGTTTTTCGACACGAAGTTGAACGTCAAAAAACATTATTTTTGCACCAACCTAATATATGGAAAAAATTTGTTTACTATAAACCATTTACGCAAATATTACGCAAGTATAAATCTTGAGCGCGTGGTACAGTGGGGAAAGAGGTGGCTGGGTTCCTTTAATGCATCAAAGGGAGAAGAAAAAGCTGTTTTCTAGGTTGGCAGTATTTTTGCGAACAGTTGGCTGAGATGGCGGAAATTTTCTGTTTCTATGTCTATCCTTGTAGCCATGTCACTAGTAAGGGTGCTGGAGGTAAACTTTTTGTCTGGGCTGACGTTATCCGCCTGATAGTCAGGGACCCGAACCTTGGATTAACCACTAAGGAGGCTGTCCTATCAGCAGGTGCAAAGTACTGGGACTGCTGTATTGCCATTTGGTGAATGGATTCTGGACCATGCAGTAGCTTCTGGTGGGGCCTCTCGATGCCATACTAGTGGGTAATTGTTACGGCTTTACCTTATCATTAGCTACAAATAAAAAAAAAATTCTTCGTTTCTTTTTCTCTCTTAATTTCCCCTCTCTGTCCTGCTCTAAGTAAATCTGTCGACCTAGTCCACAAATTCCAAAATTTCATCATGACAAGTTTCAAGAAAAAATACACGATTAAACCCGGTTCTCCAACTTCCAACGTAGACCCCTACTACCATGTCTCCTTCTCCAACATCAGGGGTCTTCGTTCTAACCTTCCAGAGGTTGAAACCCAATTACAGGAGACTAAACCAGACCTTTTATTTTTAAGTGAAACTGGCATTGGACAGGCTATTTCCCTAGATGAGTTTGCAATTTCAGGATACTCTAACTTAACTTCTAAATCTGACCCCCAAGATCGCCATGGGCATGGAATATGTGCCTATATTAAAGATAGCTTTCCATGTGGGAGGGATATCTCCAGGGAAGATCCTAACTTACCCTATATGTGCTTCCGGGTTGCTTTAGCTCACACTACTGCATTTATATTTACTCTCTATCGCCCCCACAACAGCGGAGTTACTATCTTTCAAAGCATATCTGAGAAAATTGACCAAGTCCTTTCTACTTATCCTTCAGCTAACATTCACGTATGTGGAGACTTCAATGTTCACAACGTCGAATGGTTGACCCACTCAAACAAGACCGATGATGAGGGGAGGTTCTGTCATGATTTCTCCATTGCCTATGACCTCACTCAGATTGTTCAGGGGCCTACCCGTGTGCCCGATAATGACGGCCAGTATGCGAGCCTACTAGACCTTTTTCTCACAACTTGCCCTGAACTATGTTCAGTTTCTGTTCTGTCGCCTCTTGGATCTTCCGACCACTCTGTTGTATCAATTAAGATAAAAATGAAATGTAATAAGTCCCCAGACGTACCTCTTCATCGTACAGTATATCGATACACTAAGGCTGACTGGGATAGCTTCCGTACATTTATATCTGATCTACCTCTGCATTCCATGTTTAAAAAGGATGTGTCCTCTATAGTATTATACCTAACTGAATGGTTAATTGTAGGTATTGACCATTTCATACCCTCTAAAAAGTGTCAGCAAAAGCCTAACAGCCAGCCATGGTTCTCTCCAGAATGTGCTGCTGCCATTGCGCACAGAAATCACTTTTTCCACTGCTTCAAACGTAATAGATGTATGGAAACTAAAGCCGTTTTCAGGACTGCCAGCAACCATTGTAAGAAAGTAATAAGGAACGCAAGAGTGTTGTATGCTCAATCTGTTAAGTCCAAAGTAGCTGAGCAGAGGCTTGGTTCCCACCAGTTTTGGCAAATAGCAAACAGAATCCTGAATAGAAGCGTGTGCTCCATCCCAACTATTATCAATGGACCTGAGGTAATCTCGTCAGCATCAGACAAAGCCAAACTCGTTGTCAAGAGCTTTGCAGCTAATTCTACCCTTTGCGACCAAGACCGCCAACCTCCAATATTTCCTCCTGTATCAGAAAACACGCTATGTGATATACGTATATCTGTACGTGATGTTGCGAAGCTAATCAAAAACCTTGATTCGAGTAAAGCAACTGGCCCTGATGGTATTCCAATTATAGTACTCAAAAAACTTCAACCTGAATTAGCGCCCATACTTACAAAACTGTTTAAACGTTGTCTTAAGGAGAATAGTTTCCCATCTCCCTAGAACATCTCATCAGTATGCCCTGTATTTAAGAATTCAGGTGATCGCTCATCCCCCTCTCAGTACAGGCCAATAAGTCTCCTGTGCGTCATAAGTAAGTTGCTAGAATCTGTGTTAAATACAGAAGTAATCAAACATCTCAACAAAAATAACCTTCTTAGTGACACTCAATATGGTTTCCGTTCTGCTAGATCTACAGCAGATGTCCTTACAGTTATATCGCATAGGATTAGCAAATCTCTCGACGGTGGCAATCTTTCTAGGGCAATTGCTCTTGACATATCTAAAGCCTTTGATAGGGTATGGCATACAGGTTTACTTCATAAGATCGCTAGCTATGGTATAGCTGGAAAAGTCTTCTCAATTATTAAATCATTTCTTTCTGATAGGTTCATAAGAGTAGTAGTTGAGGGGCAAAAATCAGAAGCTCACAGTATTAATGCCGGTGTCCCTCAGGGATCCATCCTGGGCCCAACTCTTTTCCTGATCTACATTAATGATCTTCCAAATCATATCCTTACATCATTTGTAGACATTTATGCTGACGACACTACCATTTATGGTACCATATCTAAGACAGTAAACGACCAAGTTCTCTCCAATTCTCTCTCCTCTGATCTTGAGCACGTAGTACAATGGGGAAAGGAGTGGCTGGTTACTTTTAATGCATCTAAAACCAAGCTTCTCTCTTTACATCATCAACATTCTAATTCACATTTGTCATCAATTGAAATGAATGGCTCTCGTCTTCAGGAGGCCTCAAGTTTTGACAAGCTTCTGGGCTTGACCATTACTCCTGATCTTAAATGGAACACGTATATCAAATCTGTTGCCAAGGCCGCTGGAAAAATGGTGGGATCTTTCTATCGATCCAGTAGATATCTCACTGCTGATGCTATTCTCTACCTATATAAGAGCCAGGTACGTCCAAGGATGGAATACTGTTGCCACATCTGGGCAGGAGCTGCTAGAAAGGACTTGTCCTGCCTTGATAGAGTTCAAAATAGACTTCGTAGCCTCGTAGGAGATGTCCTTTTCTCCACCTTGCAACCTCTATCTCACAGAAGAGATGTAGCGAGTTTGTCTCTGATGTATCGTTATTTTCATGGAAAGTGTTCAACTGAGCTTCAATCTATGGTCCCCCCTCGCCAAACTTTCACAAGAAACACTCGTCTAGCTGTAAACACTATCAATAATTTCCCCCACTCTTTATCTGTGCCTAAACCTAAACGTAGATTCCATGAACAAACCTTCTTTCTTAGAACTGCACGCCTGTGGAATTGTCTTCCGTTTTCCTGCTTTCCGGCTGACTACAATATGGTTGTGTTCAAGTCTAAAGTAAATAAGTTCTTGATGAGCCGTTCCATATAAGTTATTAAATTTACCAAATTTTCATTACTAATGATTACTATATTGACCAATTTCTACTGTACACTCTTTAACCCTTATCCTTGAGTGGCCTCTGGGCCTTGATAATGTGGTGATGCCTTTGTAAAAAAAAAAAAAATCTAAGACCAAGCTCCTATCTCTACATTATAAACGCTCTGATCCCCATCTGGCATCAATTGAAATGAATGGCTCTCGTCTAAGGAGGCCCCAGGCTTTGATAAGCTCCTGGGTTTGACCTTTACACCTGATCTTAAATGGAGCACATACATCAAGTCTGTGGCCAAGGTCGCTGGGAAAATGGTAGGATACTTCTACCTCTCCAGAAGATATCTCGCTAATGATGCAATTCTCTATCTATATAAGAGCCAAGTACGTCCAAAGATGGAGTACTGCTGCCACATCTGGGCGGGGGCTGCTAAAAGCAGCCTATCCTGCCTTGACAGAGTACAAAATAGACTCCGTTGCTTGGTGGGGGATGCCCTTTTCTCTACCCTGCAACCTCTTTCCCACAGAAGAGACGTAACGAGCCTGTCATTGTTCTATCGTTATTTCCATGGCAGGCGCTCGTCTGAGCTCCGTTCTCTGGTCCCCGCCTCGCCAATCTTTCTAAAAAAACACCCGACTAGCTGAAACCACCGTCAATAATTTTCCCCACTCCCTATCTGTGCCTAAATCAAAACGTAGATACCATGAACAAAGCTTCTTTCTTAGAACTGCACGCCTGTGGAACTCTGTCCGCTTGCCTGTTTCCCTCCCGTCTTCAACCTGGATGTCTTCAAGTCCAACACGATCAAATTCCTGATGAACCGACCCCCGCTAAGTAATGACACCTTACCAATTCTCCAATACTATTGCTACACTATCCCTTTGATTACTGTACACAAAATAACCCTTATCCCTGAGTGGCCATTGGGCCTTGATAAGTGGTGAACTCCATGTAAAAAAAAAATCATGTACAATATCTTCATGAATGTAATTACACGTAATAGTAAACTAAATATGACCATCCCATTAGAAAAAAACTAATAAGAAATTAATTAAAATGAACGTTTAAAAGATTATGAAAATTAGCTAGATCTTTTTACTTGTTCTGCATTGATAGAGTTCAAAATAAACTTCGTAGCCTCGTAGGAGATGTCCCTTTCTCTTCCCTGCAACCTCTATCTCACAGAAGAGTTGCTGCAAGTTTATCTCTGCTTTATCGTTATTTTTATGACAAGTGCTTGACTGAGCTTCGATCTATGCCCCCCCCATCGCCAAACTTTCACAAGAAAGACTCGTCTATCTGAACAAACTAACCCTAATTCCTCCCACTCTCTATCCGTGCCTAAACCTAAACGAAGACTCCATGAACAAAGCTTCTTTCTTAGAAATGCACGCCTGTAGAACTGTCTTCTGTTTTCCAGCTTTCCAGCTGACTACAATTTGATTGTCATCAAGTCCAGAGTAAACAAGTTATTGATGAGCCGTTCCACTTAAGTTAACAAATTTACCTAATTTCAATTACTAACGATTACTATATTGCCCAATTAACACTCTTAACCATTATCCTCGAGTGGTATCTGAGCCTTAATAAGTGGTGATGCCTATGTAAAAAATCAATTCCACGAATAACATGTAAGAATGTTATATTTTATTTTTAAATAAAGAGAAAAAAGGGGTTTTAACATGAATATAAATGCACAAAAAAACTATTTTAGGAGTACAGAACTAAATGTATAACTAAACAAAATTCTATAGAATTCCACAGAATGACTTAAATTCCTTCAAGAAATCTTGAATCATATGACGTTTTTGTTTGGAGTCCAAGTATGCATACACGTGTATATTGCGTAAGACCTCTATAAAATTAGATTATTTTAGTTTTGCTTTGGGCTTTGTATGAGAATATCGTGCTCACAACAAATAACACACACAATAACACACACATATGTATACACACACGTATACACGTACGTGTATACACACACACATTGTTCCCCTCTCGATGTAAATAACCCCGACAAAACCTAAAAGCAGCAAATTCCCACTCCTACACAGTATAAATTCCTAGATGCAAGAAAGCATTCTATTCTAATAGTTTCTTCCTTAGGACTGCTAGACTTTGGAATTCTCTACCGGGGCCTTGCTTCCCTAACTGTACTGACATGCAGAAGTTCAAGTGTAATGTAAACAGACATCTTGCTACTCAGTTCCCTGCATAGTATCTTTCCAAATTATGCCCCAGATAGTAGCCCTCTACATTAAAGTGACATTTTGCCTTGTTTGGGTGAAAATGCAATGATGATAAAAAGCAAAAAGTTATGAATATCGTCAGCGATTAGAAGAAAACAAGAAGACCAAGTCAAATAAAAGACATCTCGATCATCTCTACCGTGCTATTTTTAAATGGTACTTTTTTAACTTAAATTAAAGTTTCACGAAATCTTTTTTGTTAAATTGTTCGGTGGAAGTGCAGATTAATTACAAACACATCCCCCCTTAGCATGTCATGTATAGCTTTCGAAATAATAACGTTATTATTTCAACACAGTGACATAAATGTATAAGTACCCAAATTTCCATTGCAATAATATCTCTTTATCAGCACAGAGATTGGACACTAAATAGACAATTCAAACATATGATAAAGACTAAAGTTATAGAAGTTAATATTCATACAGCAAATCATGAAGGTTATACGTTTAAAAGAGGTAGATACAATCACACATTCACTCAATTTCTTTACTAACTCAGTGGTTGAGAGATAAAGAAGTTTAATGAACATTCGAATATCTATGTATTTCATAAAGAGTCTAAATGTTAGCCCTAGGTAGTGGACCCCTTGATTTCTGAGAAGTTCCACTGAAGTAAAATAAAACCAAATAAATAGTATATATATATATATATATATATATATATATATAAATATGAGTAACCGAATGTGTGTGTTTTTAATAAGTATATATATATATATATATATATATATATATATATATATATATATATATATATATATATATATATATATATAGATTTGATTACACGTAATACACGATAAAGTTGCATTTGCGTTCTGTTTAGAGAAACAACAATTAAAAAAATTCCAAAAGGGGCGTTCCAAAAGTAATGCTTCCAATTTTTCCAATCCGCCCAATGGATCAGAGGGGATTGCTAATTGCGTTGTTTTGATGATTGAACTGAAAACCTCATCTCTCTGTTGCAGATATTGACGGTGTGAGACTCTAATAAACCATCCCTCTCACGGACGTTCTTCAAAAACAGAAATTCGTCATTGAATTTCTCCACGATCATCATTCACCGGGGTCTGTCAAACGTTTACGAATTCGGTGCATTTTATGGGAGCAAAATTAGGAGATGGGTGCGTCGATTTCAGATATTCAGCCACGCACGAACAGCACTCAATCTCTGGAAAAGCGCATTAAAAGTAGTGGTTACTATGCAGAAAAAAAAGATTCTGGAGCACAAAATGTTGTTTGATTTTATCATACCACCCCTGGCTCTCTAACTATATTTTTTCATTTAAACAATAGAATGCACTATTTTTGAAACAGCCCTCGTAAATAACATTAATTTTCAACTAATTGATGAAATGACCCTTCTCTTATTTCACTGCATCCTGTTTTAACTTTTTCCGCTCATATTCAATACGCCTCCTATCACCATGTTTCTGTAACTCTCTCTCTCTTTCTCTCTCTCTGTCTGTCTCTCTCTCTCTCATTGGGTGGATGCTTATAAACAGTTAATGATAACACAGAAATTAAATAATAAAAATGGTAAAATAGTCCTTATAAAAGCTGCATCATAATGTCATTAAATCCGGGTCAGGTAGAGGTACAGAGAGACCTGGAGACAGAGAAAGAGAATGAGAAAAGTAAATTAATTTTGGAAGCCGTCTTTTTATTTTGTAAATTTGACTGACATTGCAAACTGATTCATTTTCATGCGAGTTAATAACACCATATTTGCAACCTAAGAACTCTCTTGTCTTTTGACAAATTAGTTTTACCAATATGTAATACGGCTCAATTTGCAACTTAGAAGACATCTTACAAAAAGTGTTGGCTTGTTTCATGTCGCCTGAAGATCCTCTACCATGGAATAGCGAAAGACCATTGTAGCCTGATCAAAGCTGTCTTAGAAAAAAAAAGAAAACTTTCTACAAATGAAATATGTTGCTCCAAGAGGCAGATGAATTTTTTTTTTCTTCGGCTCTTCTTACAATACAAACTTGGTGATCTTGGGCATCATCAAATTCTCGAAGCTAATTCACAAAATGGCTGACTATTTAAAGTGTGCATTATAAAATTCATTTTTGAAGAAGGTAGTGTATTGCCAACCGCATTTATCCCCATTTAAAAATAAATTAATACGACTATGGTCACATTTTTTCTAATATATATATATATATATATATATATATATATATATATATATATATATATATAGATAGATAGATAGATAGATAGATAGATAGATGGATATTGCAATATATATATATATATATATATATATTCTCACAATCGAGTGGATTCCTGTCCTTGATAAGTATAGTATCTATCCATCTATCTATCTATCTATCTATCTATCTATCTATATATATATGTATATATATACAGACATATATATATATATATATATATATATATATATATATATATATATATATATATTGCAATCATGACAGGAAGACCGTTTTAATATTCATGCTTGAAAGTGAGAAATAAAAAAAAACAAATAATAGGGGAGGCCAGCTGATCGGTTACGCCCTCACTTTTCGTAAGATCGAGTGATTTTTTATATTAATAAAATCGAGTGAAATTAGAGACGATACCTTGTAAATAAATTAGAGACGATACGTTTAAAAAAAATAGCGATATAGTTTATTAGAGAAAAAATGGAATGCAGTATATTTCTAAAATACCAATACATATGATAAATACTAGAGACTGATCACGTTAACACCTAGGAAACATCCCCTTCTGTGTGTAGATAAAAAGCTTTTTCAGTATAAAGAGAAATTCCATCTGCAAGCAGAGGGAATGCCTCTAAGGTTTGAACGTAGTCAGCCGCTAAATGATGTAGTATATCTTTCGTTCGGTTGTCTTAGACTTACTGGATTCCAGGACAAGAATTTATCTAGTCTGTGGGAGTACACAACTCCGTGCTATATCTTGGGGCTAACATCACTTGGAGAAGGTGCACCATTCCTTGTGAAAAGCTAATGTGAGGTAGCCATAGTGAGGATATCTTTTGGGGGCAGCGAATACTATGTATGTGATTTTGAATATTCCTTGACACAGGCAGTAAGGTTCCCGATCCGTTTCTCAGATCGTCATGACCAGCAATCCTCACTTCTAGACATATTTCTGACTACAGTTCATAAAGATTGTGAAACAAATACCCATGATGATCATGTTGTAATAATGATAGAGATCACCCTAAGCCCTCGACCTTTTTGGAAGATAATACTATGTGATTTTGAATATACGGCCAGGGTTTACTTCTAGGGAAACGTATCCTCATTTTAGGTTCTGACAAATCCCTTTACAGAGAGATTTAGACACTCAAGGATAGTGTCTAGTAGGCATTCAAGTTCCCTCTCTCTCTCTCTCTCTCTATATATATATATATATATATATATATATATATATATATATATATATACATATATATATGTGTGTGTGTGTGTGTGTGTGTGTCGTTAAATAAATATTTTTGATTTTAATGATTGAACACTAGTTAATTCTTATTAGAAGAATCCATATACTGTGTACATTTAGGCAGTTTTTTCAAATATTATTATTGGTATATGATAATAACACTTGGCTCTCTAAAATCAGTCAAGCGAGGAAATTGTATGCGCATGATTTAACGCGTTTTCGAAGTATTTTAGGAACCAAAACGAGCAAACGAAATAGCTACCAAAAAGGACACGTCACCATCAAATAACACCATGTCTAGGTTAGCTCGGAAACACCATAAATTGGCCGCAGAGCGAATGGCCAACCAGGTTCTGAGGCATAAAGTATAAGAGCAAAATAGAAATAGGGAGCAGAACATGTATTTCAACGGAAAGAAACTGGAACGACGCTGCTGATGCGGCTATACATCGTGAACGATTGTATTCTTTTGACTGCCTCATGCGTCGCAAGTCCCGAGATTAACAACGTCTAAGTCATTTAATTATGCAAACATTGTTAAACACAACACAATCCGCGGTTAAATGCACATGTTTAATTCTTAATTTTTTTCTCTATCCTTTATTTTTTCATTTTCTTATCATTTTGTTTAAGCCAGGGATGGGGCATCCTACCAGATGCCAAACATACACCTGCTATTTTAGACACTCCAACCGAGAGATCTTTTTAAGATTCTAACCGTCCCTTTAAGTGCAATTGTTTGAATCTCCTTTGCACTTGGTTTACCTGGTATATTTGTAAGATAGTTTGTAAAATTCTTTTTCATAAGTCCGGTTGCTCCTATAATTACTGGAATGATAGAGATCTTCTTAAGGTTCCAGTTTCTTTTCATGTCATACATAAGACCCTGGTATTTAGTAATCTTTTCCCTCTCAGCTCTGTTTAACCCAGCATCATTCGGGACTATATATATATATATATATATATATATATATATATATATATATATATATATATATAATGTGTGTATGGGTGTGTTTATATCTGTGTGTATATATATATGCATATATACATGTCAATATGAGTGTGTATATAGTTATATATGTATAATTTTGTATGTATGTATATGTATATGTATATATGCGTGTGTAATTATATATATATATATATATATATATATATATATATATATATATATAATGTATATGCGTATGTGGCAGGTCTGTGATAAGTGGTTGGAGGTTTGTGTGTACAAACACCTACGATTTTACAGGAATATTAACATATGCAAATAATCTTCCCTGAAATAGTTCAGGTAATAGATCTCAAAATATCCTTGAAAATTAAAATAAACGGTCGATCAATAAAACGATTGATCCATTCCTTACAGTAAAAAAAAATCTCATAAAAATCAATTATTGATTTCAATTTTTTTAATAGTGAACGGGACGAAAAAAATACTCGTAAAATTGAATCTATTTTAGTTGACTTACAAATCGAAAAATGCATGAATCACGTTCAACAAGAAACTTGATTCCTTTTGTTCAGCGTTAGTTGTGCGAAAACGAGCGGATTGTAAACTAAAGAAATTCAACACACATTGAAACATAAACTTCATCATGGAAAATTGAAACTGGGTAACGAAACATAATAGAACGTTGAATGTATTTAAATACTTACAGTCGGATAATCGCGTTTGCTTTTTAACACACTAAATGTAAATCGTATGAGAAATCAGAATGAAACAAGAAGAAATAAGACGGCAAGGAATAAAACGAGGGAAAAGCCTAAATCATGGACAATATCAAGATTGATAAATAAAGTAAATAAAAATAAAAATGAAAAATTGAAGCATAAAAAGGATTGTATAAATAAATGAATGACGTGAATAAAGAAGAAAAGTAAAACTCAAAGAGAATAATGGAAGTAGTCTTATAAAGTACAGGGCAAGGAAATAAAGGGCACATAGAAAACAAATGAATAACTTAAACAAAGAAGAAACTAAAACAGACAGCTAGTGACTCGATGTATACAAATTATGTAAATAAAGAAAAACAAAAAAAGTACTGTAATGATGACGGAAATAGAAAAGAAACTTCAATAATGAGTACGGGTGTAATTAAAACAATATGTAAATAAAGAAAAATAAAATGAGAGAAAAATACGAGGATGGTGAAAAAAAGTGAATGACGTAAATGAAGAAGAAACTATAAAAGAGAATAAGTTTTTGAGGGAGAAAATAACGGATGTAAATAAGGAGGAAAAATAAAACATGGATAAAGTGTTAAATTATGCCATGGTAACATCGGCTTGCCTTGCTAGTAGTCGATTTAGGAATATTATTATTATTATTATTATTATTATTATTATTATTATTATTATTATTAAAAAGTAATATGTTAGATGACGAACATTATTATTTTGAACTGTTATGTAGAAAAAGGTATGCAGAGGGAATGTTTTGAAAGAAAATAATGTTCAATAAAATATTTACTTTAACAGAAGATAATGAAAATAGAAGGTGGTGGAAATAAACAAAATGGGTTTCTAAAATGGCAAACTTGATTCAAAGTCACATGTAAAAAGATGTAAGTTGAATTATTTTATAGCAAAGATTAGTTTGAATATATACAAGCAAGGTTAGCAGTTAGAAAAAAAAGAAAGATAGAAAAACGTCTAGTCGGAGAGTTGAAGCCTTGAACACAGGTTCTGTAATGGCATTATACGGACAGGAAACAGAATTAAAATACACGCCAAATCTTCACACAAAAAACATTTGGAATAAAAGCTGTCTGAAAATATAACCGAGTGCGTTTGGTCACTCCTTGGGACGGAATTTTCATTTCAGCTTTGACCGATTCGTTTACTAAGATCCGGATTAATGAATGTTTCCCTGTTTGGAAAGATATAATATCCCAGATGATGCTCCCTCACTTTTGGTTAAAACACCGTTTGTTGATAAACAGCCTACAGAAAATGGATGTGTTAAAGTATGATAGGTTATGAAAAGGAAGAGTTGTAAAGAGATAGCTTCGAATTTCGGGGTATCACAACCAAAGCAAAATATGATGGAAGTAAAAATAAAATAGATAAACCTCATAATTTATAATACCATACCTGTTCACACTGAAATACTTATCACAATATTCTGTGGATCTTTATTAAAAAACTTGTTAAACTTTGTGACATATTTCCATTCTATAGAGGCCAGGCGCGAATGAACACCTCATGATTTTATTATACAATATTTCTTCAAACTGAAACATAATTATCAAAGTATACTTACGCAGATAGATATGAAAAGTCTTTATTAAAGTGTGTGCCTATTTCCATTCTATGGAGGCCAGGTACGAACGCAGACTCCACAATTTTATTATATCATCCCTATTAAGTTAAAACATACTTATCAAAGTATTCTTATGTACATCTATATCAAAAACACTTGTAAACGTTTTTTTTTTTAATTTTGTATTTCCATACTTTGTGGACCAGGCGCGAACGCAGAGCCCATAATACTAATGAACCACCGTTTTGCCAGATCAAACATACTCATTCCTGTGTCTCGATACATCTTCGATCATTATATGTAATCAGTTTTTTAAAATAGTCAACCATATAGGAGCCTATTATTGACCAGACATACACACACAGACATTCAGCTTTATATTATATATATGTGTGTGTGAGTGTGTTTGTGTGTGTGTAATGTATGTTTGTAAGTATCTATATACGCCCATACAAAAAACATTATATGCACGTACACACACACACTTATATATATATATATATATATATATATATATATATATATATATATATGTATATGTATGTATGTATATATATATAGATAGATAGAGAGAGAGAGAGGGAGAGCGACCTCGCAACCTTACAAATGTAATAGGTGAGTAGAAATTAAGACCTAAATAAGCAGAAAACGTAGAGAAATACATGATCCAAAAATGACGTAAATAAATAAATTACATAAGTAAAAAATATCGAAATAGGGGAAAATAAAAGGTTAGTAATGATTAATAAATAGCTAGTTGGCAGCCCAGTGTTTCCCGGTCATACAATACGAATCAACATGATATTTTAATTTACGCAGATGGCGTATGTATTATAATAGATATTAATTCTCCTTTGAGTATTACAAGAAACAATTTGCCCGATGAACTGATTCGCACTGTTTTAAATTAATAATGATAATATCGTTCATCAAATTTCGTATAGGCAGGCTTGGTCATTTCGGAACTCATGAGAAATTAACTCACTCAAACCTACACATACACGCAATGCAGCGTTTGTATAATAGTAGAGAGGCCGATTAAAACGTATGAAAGTGTGGGGGCGTAATAAAGTAAGGCAAATAAAGTAATAATGTCAATAAAAACAAAGTTTTAGATATAGAAAAAAAAGCATTGCTGTATATAAATAAATAATGTACAAATAGAAGAATATGATCGAACTAAATTACAATCTACAATCGTCGACAATGATTCGTGATAAAATATAATAATAATATAATAATAATATACATATAATACATAATACATATAAAATATATAATATAATATATTTATATATACACACATATAGTTTTTATTATCCTTTCTGTAAATACAGTAATATCTTGCTACGATGTGCAGACTGTTTCGATCATAACTGATCTCATCAGGCAAGAAAATTTAAAAATTAAAAAGGTACACGACCATTTTCAATTTTAGAGGAGAGAAAATATACATTGCCACGACTGGTGTGAAACAAAGTTATATATATATATATATATATATATATATATATATACATAATGCTCCTTATCTTGGGTTGAACATATTCAGAAGTGATACACGAATTACCATTAGCGTAGAAAGCGATGCTCTTTGTGAGAACAAATCGACCTTATGTTATTCGGACGATATTAAAACACCGTTAATTGAGGACTCGCACAGCAGCCGACGATTAATGGTTAGGAGCCTTGACTGTCGCACAGGCGGTCGGATTTCAATCTTGGCTGGGGGTAGTTTCCTATTTAGCCGAACTGATGAGCTGTGAAACAGCTAAACAGTACTGTATGTGGATGACTATATATATATATATATATATATATATATATATATATATATATATATATATATATATATATATGCAAGTAACATGTAACTTTTCTCTCTTTCTGGGAGTCATTTTTGTTTATCTATGAAAGTTAGTTGAGTCTACTAAAAGCATACAAAAATTATGCTATAAAACCTCTCCAACCTGCCAGCTGGCCGCTAGTTTAATTCAAAATGGCGATTCAATACATAAGTATCTCAGTAGTTTTCACATTGATCTCCTTTAAGCTCCTGTTTCTTGTAGTGGTTGAAAATAGTTTTATTGGAGGATCTCGTTAAACAATTTATCGTACAATAGCTGAAACACATATTCACCTATAAACCAATATGGACCAGACATG